>NW_005871771.1:101608-103944 GCF_000147115.1 Myotis lucifugus | reverse complement strand
TTACAGAACACCGATTTACAATCTACAGACTTAACCTTAGGGCCAGGGAGGCCGCTAGGTGACAGCACTGGGACCTGGAGTGGTGAAACCGTTTCTGCGCCTTAGAATCTAAGGCTTAGGTGAGCCTCAGAATGTTAACACATAAAAGGAAACACACAGGATTACCGGGGAACCCTCCCGCACACCGTGACCTCCGACCATCATGAGAGGAAAGGCTGTCAGCTAGAGTCTGTGAAAACAAGCAGGTTCTATCTTCCCTCCAAATCGAGGCTCTGGGACTCAGGTTTTCAGGTGCACACAGGGATCTGTGGACCCCAGGGTAAGAGCCTCTTCCAGCCCCTCCCTGGTGTGGTACAGGGGCCCACGGCTGGTTCCAGTTGTGCAGGGCAGGGATGGTCACGGGTGTGTGCATACAGGCCCTGTAGCCTTGTCGGGGGAGGATCAGGGCTGGCCCAGGGGGGTGGGACCCCAAGCAAGGAGGGGAGAAGTGGAGGGATAAACCCAGGTGTGTGCCAAACTGTAGGAGAGAGATGGCACATGGAGGGGACAAAGCCAGAGGTTCCAGCAGACCCCCTCACAGTGTTCTGGCTGCCGGCCCCGCCCTCCCTGGAGGAGGTGAGGAGTGGGAGGTGGCTCTTGGACAGAGGTGAGTGTGCAGCAGGGGGCTGAGCCTCCAGCACACTGCAGATTCAGGTATATCCAGCTCCAGGGCAAACAGGAAAACTGAGGCTCTGGGAGACGAGATGAACTGGTTCCGCGGGGTTGGCAGTTAATTGGCTGGTTAGGACTTGGACCCAGAAGGAATTCACTGCCTCAGGCAGGGCGTGCTGGCCAGGTGAGGACGGCTAGAAGGCAGAATGAAATCAGTGGCCTGTGGGACAAGACAACTAGGGACAGAATCATTAAGACAGATCGTTTCAAAGCTGGTTACTAAGGCAAAACTGGAGTTAGGGCTGGGAGGTGGGAGCAGGACGAGGCGGGTGCTCTGGGGTGTCTGCCTGAGCACCCGGCTGGGCGTGCTGCTGGCGCTGAGCTGGGAGCAGTGCGAAGGGCCGGCCAGCGCAGGGACCGCAGAGGCTGGCAGGCACTGAGGCATGCTCCCGTGGGACATCACAGGCCTACTGAGACCTCTGGTCTCCCGCTGCCCTGCCAGCCCTTCTCACTCTGCCTCCCCAGCCCTTCCCTCCATGGAAGGCTCAGCTCAGCCCCGGGGTTCAGGGGCCCCTCCATGCCAACCTCGGCCACGTCCTTTCTCTGGCCCAGGCCCTGCCCCTGGATTCCAGCCTTAGCTCTGCACCAACTTGGCCTTTCCCATGGGCCGATCTGACAAATGCTTTGAACAGCACCCCCTCACACCGGGCACTATTCTAGGCACTTTGCAACATTAACTTAGTGTACCCTCAAACTGTCCTATTATCCCCCGCTTTCTAAAGGAGAAACTGAGGCATGGAGAGGCGATCTAGCCCTTTCTCTCCTCCCCAGACTCATCTCTCTTTTTTTAAAAATATGTTTTTATTGATTTCAGAGAGAGAGAAAGGGGGAGAGAGAGAGAAACATCAATGATGAAAATCTTCAATCAGCTGCCTCCTGCACACCCCCTACTGGGGATGGAGCCTGCAATCCGAGTATGTGCCCTGACTGGGAATCGAACCGTGACCTCCTGGCTCATAGGCCGATGCCCAACCACTGAGCCACAGCAGACAGGCTCCCAGACTCATCTCTTAAATTTGCAGTCTGCCCTTGGCCTGGGTTTTTCTGGATACACCATTCTTCCTCCAGGAATTCGTACTCTGCTAGTTCTTTTTGCCAAGAGCAGCGGTTTTCAAACTTCAGAATCACCTGAGAATCACCCAGAGGGATTGTGAACTACAAGAAGCTGGGCCCCACCCCCAGTTTCCAATTCAGTCGGGCAGGGGCCTGAGAAGGTGCATTTCTAACAAGTTCCCAGGTGACACTGATGCAGCTGGGCCAGGGATAACACCTGAAGACTCCCTAGCCTAGAATGTTCTTCCCTGCTCACCTACCCCCCTGCCTGGAAACAGCTGGTGAGGTGTCCTCTGGGCTCAGTCTACAAGATCCTGACCCAGCAGCCTCCTGGCCCCAGAGTTACCAGCACCTGGTCCCTCCTGCACCTCACACTCCTCAGCTCCCACTAGCCTGACTGAACCTGCTTTAAGTGCTCAGTTGTCCCACTTCCTGCTAGACCTGATCCCCTTGGGGCCATGTCTGCCTCAGGTCATCTCTGTCCCCACCCTCACCCCCCCCCCCCCACACACACACACCTGGTTCATTGTTTTTTTTTGTTTTTGTTGCTCCAAAATAGCTTTGCCCAATGC
>NW_005871771.1:99312-100871 GCF_000147115.1 Myotis lucifugus | reverse complement strand
CATGAATCGATACTTACAGAACCCAGGAAGCACTCCTGGCACTGAGGCCTGGGACTCGCCTTGTTGGCTTTGCACCCGCGTGCTGCAGAAGTTTCTGGTGACTCCGAGGCCAGGCCCCCACGCCCCTCCCCTGCCAACGGGCCTCTCATTGCCACTCCACACCCTCTCTCCCAGCAGACACGAGGATGTGTGGGGTGTTTGTGCCTGGAGAGTCATGCTTCCCTTTTCATTCCCCGCTTCAGAGACCCCCTGGGGGCTGCCGGTGGTGGCCGATGGCCCGGCTCCCTTAGCGAAGGCCGTGATGGCAGAACTGGCCGACCTGAAGTTAGAACACAAGCCATGGCCCGGAGGTAAGGCTCTGCCCGCCTGCTGGAGGGACCGGGTGGCGGAGGCCAGGAGCCCCCAGCCTGCAGGAGGGCACCTCTGCAGTCTGGGAGTCCGGGGGACTGGCTCAGGGAGGGGGGACTCTGCCAGGGGGGGACACAGAGGCCAGAGCCTCCTGAGGGTGCCTGGGGCAGGGACTGGTCTCCAGGGGGCTGGCTTTTCAGGAAGCTTCCCCACCCAGCTCTTTCTTTCCCAGGCCTCCTCTCCCCTGCAAGCAGGGGGGACACTGAGAATGGTGTCTGGGGCCTTCCTCCGGCCACTGCTGTGCCCTTCACTGCCTCAGTGAGCGCCCAGTGCGGGGGGTTCTCACTGACAGAGGAGAGCAGGCCGGGCTAACATGACTCCCTCAGGCCACACGGCTGGAGTGCCAGTGCCCGTGGGCTGTGGAGAGGTGGGCAGAGGCAAAGTCTCCTGGGGGGCAGGGACGGGGCCAGGCATCTCGCTCCCCACAGTCAGAGGAAGAGACTGCCTACGGGGTGCGGGACTGCCCGCTGAGGCGCTGGCCACACAGCCCGGTGACCAGGAAGGGACCGTGGGGGCTGATGACACAGACAGGCCCTGAGGCAGCAATGGGCATGCGGCCACTTCCTTCCGCCATGTCACAGCAGAAGCAGGTTCCCCTAAACACTGTCACGGGGCCCTCGCTTCCTCCTGCTGTGGCCCCACAGTGCCTGGCACTGACCCCAGCCTGGCAGGGGTGGCACCTGGTACCTCCAGGGCGTGGCCTGGTGATTGCTCCCTCAGCTGATTTTGCCACGCTCTGCACTGGAGTGATGATCCCTCCTGGGTCTGGTGAGCAAGTGGGGATCTAGTCAAGCTCAGACCGTCTTCCTGGGGCAAAAGAGGGGTGTAGTCAGTGTGTGAAGCCCCAGAGGGCAGGCTGGGCCCCGCAGGGCCATCCGGCAGGTAGAGCAGACAGTGGTGGGGTTTTCAGGGCAGGAGGGGTGCCAGGCTCCTCACTGGGTACGTGCAAGGCGGTACCTGGGAGGCAGCTATGATAATGAGCTTGTGGCCCTTACTCCTGGGATGGGCATCCAATGGCAGGAGTGAGCTGTGGGTGAAGCAATCCAGGGTGGAGCAGAAGCCAAGGCCGGGAGCCAGCATTCCATGGTGCGGAGGGCTCAGCGAGCTGGATCCGGGCAAATTCCAGACCCCTGGCCACGCCGGAGCAGTCA
>NW_005871771.1:86297-98871 GCF_000147115.1 Myotis lucifugus | reverse complement strand
TCTCACTCAAAAGTTCCCCTGAGAGGGACACTCGTGACCATTCTGTCTCTAACTTTAGACCCCCCCGTTAACATTCACATGCCCTTACTCTTTTCCCTGTAGCACTTATGCTGTCCAGCCTGTGGTGCGCTGTATTCCTTTATCTTGCGTATCCTGCACTCATGTAAATGTCTGGCCGCCCCTTGCCCCTTTCCAATGATTACCAGCTAGCTAGTTACAACGGTAACATTGGGGTTGGCTGCCAAACTGATCTCATCTCCAGCACCAAGGTGAATGGATCAGTTGGTGCTTCAGGAGACATGGTAGGGAGCAAGCGGAGGCAGCATTTGGCCTTAAAGAGATCAACTAGCAATGTCTGCTGTGGAAGCGGGGGGCGGGGGGAGTCCAGGTGCCACCAGCTCCGCAGCCCAGGTTCAAGGCAAGAATGATGGTCAACCTTTATCGGCTTCTCTGGGGAATGAACAATTCCACACAAGTTAAGCTTCTAAACAAACAACTTTCTAAAAACCACCACCTTGTTAACTGTGAGATTGGAAACCGGATACGCACACTTTACTGGGGATGATGTAAGGTCTGAGTAAGGAGCCTGGAGAGAGGAGCTGAAAACTGTTGTGGAGTAAAGTCACAAGCCTCAGCGCATAGCCCTGCCTCAATGTTTGATTGTTTAAACCATTCAGATGCCTTGTTTTTGTTACTGAAATGGCCAGTTCTTGCTCTTGCCCAAGAGAGTGAATTCTCTGGGTGGGTTCTGACCCGACCCCTGGTCCGCCTGACACTGTGTGAGCCTGAGACAGTCTGTTTCCACAGGGACGCACTCCCTCCGCTACCACTACCTGGCCCTGTCGGAGCCAGGCCCCGGCCTCCCCCAGTTCCTGGCTGTGGGCTACGTGAACGACCAGCCCTTCATACGGTATGACAGTCGTGTGGGCAGGGCCGAGCCCCAGGCCCCATGGATAGCGTCCGTGGACGCCCGCTACTGGGAGACGGAGACCCAGAAGCAGAAGGCCTGGGCAGAGGTGCAGCAGGTGGAGATGTGGACGGTGATGGGCTACTACAACCAGAGTGGCGGTGCGTCAGGCCCCCTGCCCCAGTCGCCCTCCTTCCACTAGGGGCCAGGGGGGTGGGCAGGCCCCTGAGGCATGGGTGATTGCCTGGCTGATGACACCCCTGGATTGCTTCACCCCTCAGTCTTCCCAGTCTCCTGCCCCCACAGCCAAGCAGGGGCACAAGGGCCTTCAGAATCAGCTGTGATGTCAGCAGCTGGCCCCCGGGCCAGTGCAGGAAGCACCCACAGGAGCTGGGAGCCCACGAAGCCACCCCCTCAGCTAGCTAGGGTTCCAGACCTCAGCAGGCTGGGCGCCCTTCCTGGCCTCACCCATCCCAAATGCTTCAAATCGTACCCACCCCCAGGCACCATAGGGAGGGGAGGGAGGCCAGATGAACTTGAACTGGGCAGACAGCCCAGGGTCAGAGACAGACCCTGAGGAGGACCCCGGATCCGCCCAATGTCAGCAAAGGACGGGAGCACTTCTCCCACCCTCGGCCTCCTCACCCCGCAGCAGTGAGCTCACACCCACGGCCAGGGCTGCGGACGTGCACGTCGGGGTGGGCTCCTTCATACTGTGCCCTCCCGCCTGGGCCGGGACTCCCACCGGATACAAAGGCTCCAAGGCCAGGTGTAAAGGACCGAGACTGGGAAGGGTCAGCTCAGCCCAGGGCCCCCAGAAGCAAGGCCAGCCCTCCGGGGAGAGTGACCAGCCAGGTGCACAGCTTTCACATTTCCGCCTTCTAAAGGCAGGGGCATCTTACACCCATGAGGAGCCAAATCTTTTCCTGCTCGTGAGCACAGAAAATATCCATGTGTTGAGCGTTCTTCCCACATGAAAGGCCCATCAGTCTTCTCGGCCCGAGCTGCTCATCCAAATTGCCCGGGGCCCTGCCCTGCCCCCAGCACTCAGGAGGCCCCTTAGCATTAAGGAAGGAACTAAGGACGATGACCTGGAGGGGAGTGGGTGACAGGACAGTGACTCCGCCCCAGCCCACCACCCGCTCTAACCGTGGCCTCCTGCCCGCGTGCCAGGCACGCACAGCGCTCAGCGCATGTTCGGCTGTGAAATCCAGGAGGACGGCCGCTCCAGCAGCTTCTGGCAGTTTGGCTTTGATGGGCGGGACCACCTGTCGCTGGACCTGGAGACGCTGAGCTGGGTGTCAGCCGAGCCCATGGCCGTGCGGACCAAGCGCTGGTGGGAGTCGGAGCGCTGCTACGCCGAGTATGACAAGGCCTACCTGGAAGGCCTCTGCCTGGCCTCCCTGCGCAGGTATCTGGAGCTGGGAGGCCCGAGCCTCACCCGCAGAGGTAAGGCCCAGCCTGAGGCGGTGCAGGGGCCCTGCACTCCCATTCTCCGTGGCTGTCCCACTTGGCAAAGCAGCCTGGGGGGTCGGGGTGGGGGGTGGGGGGCATCCGCTGGGGCCCAGGAAGATGGCCAGTCGCCAGAGCAGAGAGGACCCGGCTCAGGCCCTCACCCCAGGGGAGGTGGACCGGGAGGAGTTCCGGAACCCCTGTCCAAGGGTGGTCGTGGAGAATAACCCCCCAACTCAGCCTCGTGTTCTTCATCTGGAGAGAGAATGGATGGCACTTGGTGGCTCATAAAGTCCTTTTGGGGTTTAACATCCTGTGGTTCTGCTCCTTGGGAAAGTACCTCAGGCCCCGGGGACAGCGTCCGTCACCACTCCCAGGACCGGCAGGACTGCTGGGGACGCTCCGCCCCTCCTTCCACACAGCCTCATGCTAAGCATGCTCCCCAGACCTGGTGCCTCCCAGACCCCTGACCCTGGCCTCAGGGCTGAGATAGAGGGCTGGGGTGGACACTGAGGAAGGGGGGTGCTTGGGGTGCGAGGGTAGAGACCGCAGGCTGCTGGGACTGGGGCTGGTCGAGCGCTCAGCACACCAGGGATGTCTACTCACTGAGTGGTGGGACGAGAATAGGCTGAGGTAATGGAGAAGACGGTCCCCAAAGGAAGGTTAGGGAGAAGACTGGTTAGAGAGAGAGCATGGGGTTTAGAGCTCGGGGGTTTAGGGCCAGCCTCCAGACCCACAGCGGCTCCCGGACGTGCCAGTTTCCTCATCAGTGTAATGGGGGGGGGTTGGGGGGTCTCGCCCACGCATCCCTGCGGCACCACATTTCTGTTAAATGAGTGGTGTTGAACTCCATTCAGCACCAGGTTCTACCTCCTTTTCCTGGGAAATTAGGCAAGTTACCCACAGAAACAGAAACAGAACCAGCAGGTTTGTAGCTATAAAGAGAAAGAGGTGTAACATAAGGAATTGACTCGTGTGGTCACGGATGCTTGCAGTCCACCAGCTGGAGAACTGGGGGAGCCGATGGCACAGTTCTGGCCAAATGTGGACAGGCTCGACCCACGGGGAGTGACCACAGGAAAGACCAGTGTCCCGGTGCAAGCAGCCAGGCAGGGGTCCCCTCGCGGCGGCCTCTGTCCTGTGCAGATCTTCGGGGCATCGGATGAGGCCACCACATTGGGGAGGGCGTCTGCTTTACTGAGTCCTCAGAGTCAAGTGTGACTCTCACCCAGAAGCACCCTCAGCACCCCAGAAAACTGCCTGACCAAGTGTCCCATGGCCAGTCATACTGACACATAAAATGAACCGTGCACCTAGATTATGTCGTTCAGAACAACTCTGGGAGGAAGAAACGACGGGTCCCCATGAGGGCCTGCGAGGCAGAGGGCGGTGGATAGGACCCAGGCGGCCCCGCTCCAGAGCCCATGCTCACACCATGCTTGTTCTGAGGCGAGGGAAGGGGCGGCATTCAACAACCTTATTCGGCACCTGCTGTGTGCAGGAGGTCACGGGGAAGTATATACAGTCTCTAAGAAATCCCTAGGGTCTCCGTGGCATGAAGCGGGTGGTGTCAATATAGGACCCAATAGCCCTGCTGGTGTGCCTCAGTGGTTGAGCCTGACCTGTGATCCAGGAGGTCCAGGTCAGGGCACATGCCTGGGTTGCAGGCTCGATCCCCAGCAGGGGGCGTGCAGGAGGCGGCCGACCAATGATTCTCTCTCATCATGGATGTTTCTATCTCCCTCTCCCTTCCTCTGAAATCAATAAAGATCTGTTTTAAAATATATATAAAGGACCCAAGGGCCCCACCCAGGACTCCCTTGGAGGTGAGGGCAGGAAGTCACATCCCCGCCATGGGAATTCCCAGGACCGGGCCCCTCTGGAATGGTTGACAAAAGGTTGTCCCTGCCTCCAACATGGGTTGAGTGCCCCCCTGGAGAGAGCCCTGTCCTCATCCCCTCCCTGCCCTCCACCATGGAAGGTGCTGGAGGGGCCTGGGATCAAGCACAGGGGACAGGCAGAGTGGCCACTCACCAGCCTTCCTCCCTCCACCTCTCTCTGCAGAGCCGCCCACGGTGCAGGTGACAAGGCACACGATCCAAGGCAGGGGCACCACCCTGAGGTGCTGGGCCCGGGGCTTCTACCCACAGGAGATCTCCCTGAGCTGGTGGCTGGGGGAGGAGGAGCTGGGCCTGGAGACGGAGCACATGGAGACGCGCCCCAGCGGGGACGGCACCTACCAGACATGGGCTGCTGTGTGGCTGCAGGCCGGGGAGGAGGCTGGCTACACCTGCCGCGTGCAGCACTCCGGCCTGAACCACACGCTCACTGTGGCTTGGGGTGAGGAGCTGGGCGTGGCTGGTGGGGGCCATGAGGGCAGGGAGGGTCCCAGGGCCCTCAGAGATAGACCCATGGTCCCGGGGGTGCCTCCTTTTCTCCACCTACCTCAGAACCGGCCCCTCGTCAAGAATTCGTTGCCGTGGTTACCTGCGCTATCCTGCTGGTGCTGGTGGTTGGAGTTGTGGTCTTCACCAGGACACGCCTTCGAGGTAGGTGGGGTGGAATCAAGGTGGGAGGCCCTCGGGCTGGTCCAGTCTCACAGGGGGATACACTGCTCCATCCCTTCAGCTGCAACTTTTCCCTTCTGGTGAGCAGCAGCTACTGCTAAGCCTGCCCCTGCCCACAGCCACACCCCGTCCTAGGGCCCGAGGACCCCCAGCCAGGGGAGACTGCTGAGCTGGGAAGGGCCTAGAGGGGGGAGAGGGAGAAAGAAGACCCGGGCCCCCACTCACCTCACCTCACCTCTTGCTTTGTGTCTTTTCCCACAGCCAGGAGCACGGAATCCTACGAACAAGCCCCAGGTGACTGTGGGATGGGCGGGCTCTGGAGAGGAAGCCCCAGGTGCTCCCAGCATGATGGTGGTGCCTTAGAACCAAAGATGGGGGCCGGGCACTAGGACCGGGGTTTCTCCTGCAGCCTGGCCTCAGCCCGCTCCCTCCTCGTTCTGAAGCCAGGCAGAGAGGGCGGGGTAAGGGCACTCCTGGGAGTCACCACCTGGTTTTGTGGGAACCAGGAGCAGGTTGGGGTCACCTTCCTCCTTCCTCCCTGCAGGTGGAGAGCGACCCCCATAATTCCCAGAGCTCAGTGGGAACAGGGGTGCTCGGCTCCTCTACTGACAGAAGTTCGCAGACCAAGAAGCTGTTCTGTGGGGTGATGGGGGCCTGGAAGCGCCTTGCACTGACTGGCAGATGTGATCTGACATAGACCACCCAAACCTGTAGAGAATTTTTATGAATTTATTTTAATCAAATTGCTGACATGCCACGAAGAAAGATCGCAAGTGCTCTGGAGACAGTTTCTTGGTTTCTTTTGTGCATTAGCGCTAAGGAAGATGGCGTGGAGGGGAGTGGATTACAGGATAACTAACAAGAGTATGTGCTTTCCTGAGGGCGGTGTTCTGGCATCCCAGAGGTGTGCTAACCTAGATGCACAAGAACAATGGACAGGGCTGGCTTACGGTAAAGACAGACTGTTTACTACAGAAGTTATAGGCCTGGGGCAGGCCTACCCACCATGAGCACCCAGTTAGGGACTCAGGATCAGATCACCCTGTGAGGTTACTTTCCACAGAACCCCTTGTTCATCCAGAGGGGACCCTGCTACACTGGCCCCTGGCTTGGGGGGGAGTCTTCCTCCACTTTCCTCAGTCTCTTACAGGAGCAGCCCCCACCCCTAACTTCACACACTAGACAGAACCTAGCAGGCTCCCTGCTACCAGGAGCAAGGTCATCCTGACCTCCAGGGGTGTCTGCTCTGGAAATGGATGACAAGGTCCTTGGCAAGTAGGCATCACTTCAACTTTTCAAAATCATATTTCTCTGAGAGGTTAGTTCAGGGTCTAGCCACTCCTATATCATAAAAGGCTAATATGCGAATCGACCGAACAGCAGAATGACAGGTTGCTATGATATGCACTGACCACCAGGGGGCAGACGCTTAATGCAGGAGCTGCCCCCTGGTGGTCAGTGCGCTCCCATAAGGGGAGTACCACTCAGCCAGAGCCACTGCTGCTGCGCTAAGGATGTCCGTGGGGAGCGGGCCTAAGCCATCAGTCGGACATCCCCCAAGGGCTCCCAGACGGCGAGAGGGCACAGGCCGGGGTCAGGGGCCCCTTCCAAGTGCACAAATTTCGTGCACTGGGCCTCTAGTAGAGCCATAAAATGGAACTAAAAGGATCCTGTACTAGCCCCTGATCAGTGGACACACTCACTCCCCACACGCTCTGTCATGCTGCCTCCCTCCACTGAGGTCCTGTGAGCCCTTCCTGCCCAGGCCGTGAGCTCCTCCGAGCACCTGTTACCTCCCGCCGCACCCTGGCACACACTGAGCTCAGTCTGGTGCGCCTGCAAAACGGGCCGTGGACCATGACTCAACCAGCACCCTACCGCTGGGTAGGACGTAAACCCAGGGCCCCGAGTCCAATTCCACAGAGGGATGCACAGGCCCAGAGAGCATGGTGGCCCCACCTGACCAGGCATCGCAATCACTTTCATTTTTGTTTACCTGAATAGCAATGGCTGCTCCGTGTTCCCTAACAAAGATGAGGGCTCTGGGCCAGCTGGACGCTGAGTCACCCCTCAGTCACCCCTCAGTCACCCCTCAGTTACCCCTCAGTCACCCCTCAGTCACCCCTCAGTCACCCCGGCCAGGAGAGAACCTTGTGAAGGGAAAGGGCAAACATAGAGGTGGCTCATCTTAGCCCTGAGCATTCCCTGGGTGATGCCAACAGGCAGGAGGGCAAAGGAGGAAGACCCTGGCCCCCTCGGAGCAGAAAAGGGGCCTGCAAACCTGCAGGAGCAGAACGACAGCTGAGCAGGGCTCTTCCCTCAAATCGCAGACCCCGGGGAAAGCAGCCCCACACAGCGGGGCACTGGCTTTGTGTCCTGGGCCCTGACCAGCTGCCCTCGGCTCAGAACCACGGGCTCTCCCCCTGCTGACCTGCCCCTGCTCCCACAGGGCAGGGCATCTGCCCCTGAATGAAGTGCCTCCGTGCACCCTCATCACCTATCCCTCAAACCACACCATTGGCACAGATCTCACCTGCCGGCCACCCTGGAGTCTGGTTCCACACCTGGACTTGGTTCCGGCTCCCACATTCAGAGCAGACGCCTCTGGCTGCTCATGTGGCCCCGCTGGAGTCCTGCTTTGGGATTATGTGCTGAATTGATGAATTCATTCGTGAATAATCATGAATTGTGGGTATTCAATGAAGAGTATTAGAATTCCTACCCAGCAAATGGCAAGGCTTTCCTACAAGCCACCTTCAGGGCACCCGCACTCCCCCCATTCACCCTCACTGTCCGGCCAAGCCTGCCCGCCTGAGGTCACCCTCCAGAATTCAATCACCCCGGGGAAGCCCCTCTGGACATCTCTGCTCTGAGGTCTCCAAGCGCCCATGCTGGTCTGCAGGACGCCCCGGTGACTAACGCAGGGCCCGCCCAGGCGGCCAGGGGCTGCCCTCGGGGTCAGCGACGACGCTGGCAGGAAGGCCCCTTCCCTGTGCTCATCTTTTTTCACTTCCAACTTCGTGGAGAAGCTCACAGACCAGGGTGGAAGCAGAAGTAACTGGGGGCACAGGCTGTCTTGCGGGTATCTTTTTAGCCTCTCCTTGCCCCTGAACTGCCCCATAATGGAACAGTAAGATCAGAATGGAGACACACAGCCTCACCTCAAGGCCAACAGCGGGAGGAGGGAGCCAGCCTGCCAGGGCTCACGACAAAGGTGACCCTCACTCAGTCCGGCCCCTCCAGGCTTCCTTGCAGTGACCAGGGAGCCAGAGCTGTCTCCTTACCGCTGGGCTGGGTTAAGGGAGTGAGGCTGTGCTGAAATCCCTCTTCCCCCAGCAGTGGCTGGGGGTGGGGACGGAGGGGTGACCTGCAGGCGCCAAGGTGGGTAGCCTGGCCCCTGCCTGACCCCAGGTCCGATGGGACTGAGGAGGGGAGGCCCTGAGCTGGCTTCTAGGGGCTCTCCAGTGGTTCTTAAGCACGCGGCCTCCCTGCTCTTCCCTGCTCTGCACCGGGGGAGAGGAGGTAGGAGGAACTGTCCTGGCTTCTGGTGCTCCATCCAGCCCCCATCCCGATCCAGAGATGAGGTGCCTGGCACTCAGCATCTTCAACAGCTAGGCAGGTGACTGAAGAGAAAGCCCATTGAGATCAATGAGTCAGGCACAGGCAGAGCTGGGGTCTCCCTAAAGTCCCTGATGGTCAGAATACACCCCTTCTGAGCTCCCTAAGTTTATGTGCTACTGAGACTGGTGGTATGTGCCAGGCTGGCCTGGCCTGGCCTGCTCTGGGGAGGTATCTGACAAGGAGAGACCTGGGGGTGTACTCCAGCATTTCTTTTTTTCTTTTAATATATTTTTACTGATTTCAGAAAGGAAGAGGGAGGGAGAGATAGAAACATCAGTGATCCATGATGGGTTGCCTCCTGCACGCCCCCTACTGGGGATTGAGGCCGAAACCTGGGCATGTGCCCTGATGGGGAATGGAACCGTGACCTCCTGGTGAATAGGTTGATGCTTAACCACTGAGCCACACAGACAGGGCCCAGCATTTCTGATATAGTCTCCAGCTCTTAGCCTCCTGATCTAGCCCAACCTGCCCCAGTAAGATGATCAAAGTGTAGGGGACTTTAAACCCAAGTTTTAAACAATAATAAGTAAGATGTACTAACAACTAAACATATGTATCCTTCTGACCCAGCAAGTCCACTCCCTAATCTTATGCCCAGTAGAAGGAATTGCACACTTATATTCACCACACGACAGAAGCACCGTTCATAATAAGCCCCAAACTGCAAACAGCACCAATGCCCACCAACGGAAGAACAGATAAATATGCGTGCTCTATTTACACAACGGAGTATTTATACCAAAGGGTAATGAACAATTACTACATACAAAGGCATGGGCAAATCTGCACATGAAGTGAAATGAGAAAAGCCAAACGTAAAAGCATGCACTGTACGGCAGCAAGCACTGTACTGTATGGTTTCATCTCTCTGAAGTCCACCAACAGGCAAAACTAATCCCTCGCTAAAGAGGTCGGGATAGTGGGACGTTCAAGATGGCAGAGGAGAAGGCTGAAGCTACACTCACCTCCTCCCAGGACCAAACTGGAATTACAACTAAATGAAACAGCAATCGTCCTGAACAACCAACTGAAGACGAGCTGAAGAGAAGTCTTCTCACCAGAGGTTTACAGAATAGACCACTGAGGCTGGTACAAAGGGCAGAGAGGAGAAAACGCTGGTCCCCCTCCCACAGCCAGTGGCTGAGGTTCCGGAGGGATATCTCAGCTGTGGGGGTCCCCCTGAGAAGCATCCGGTCTAAACCCCAGGCCCACTCCCCAGTGCAGAGCACCAGAGCCGGGAAGAGGCACCCACATAACATCCAGCTGTGAAAAGCAGGGGAGTGTCTGTCTGCCAGGGAGAGACAGAAACAGACTCGTAGACGGAGAACAGACTGGTGGTTGTCATATGGGCGGGGTTTGGGGAACTGGGTAAAAGGAGTGAAAAGATGAAGAAGTACAGGTTGGCAGTTACAAAACAGTCACAAGGACATAAAGTACAGCACAGGGAACATAGACAATAGTATTGTGATAACTATGGATTGTGCTAGGTGGGTGCTAGACTTACCAGAGGGATCACTGTTGGGAGCCATTATAAATCACATATACATCTCCAGCTTACAACAAGAGGTTTCTGGCTCCTCCAAGCCAACTCCCGATTTGGCCTGGAGTTAAAAGTTAACCTTGCGATTTAGCCTGGAGTTAAAAGATAACATACCCTCACCCTAAGCACAAAGCAAGCTACATCTCCGCTGATAAGCTGCGACATTCCAAAGCCTGTTATATCCTTAACGACTTCCTTTGCCCACCCCCTTCCTCTAGAAACAACATAAATACCACCCGCTGTAAAAATAAAACTGAGGCTTGATCAGAACTTTGTCTTGCCTCCATTTCTTCGAGTCTCCTATCCTCTCATTCCTTTGCAGGATTTGGTGCGGTGTACCCACGAAGCGTGCCCTGCAGGTCGGGGCATAACTGGCGCCCAACCGTGGTCTCCACTCTCCAATCCTCCTCAGGAACGTTCACTTTTTATGTCCGGCCGGACCTCCCTTTGGCGCCACTGGGATCGCCCTGTGAGTCAGCCTGCTTTTTTCCTGGTCGCCGCTCTGCTTACCCGCTTTGCGAGTCAGACCTGTTGCTTTGGTAAGTGAACGCATTCATTTTGGATAGGCATTCTCTTCCCTCATTGCCTCCCCCCTTGTCTCCTGCCTCTAGTCCACTTTGAGCACTCTCTTGTCGTTTCGGGGAAGAGTGAAAGGTACCCGATTTCGGCGGAGAGAACTCCGAATCACTCAGGCTTGTCCTTTGGTTTCGTTCCACGTGGTTGACTCCTTCCAAAAACCCTGAGTTCACCTTGTCTTAGTGGTCTTTCTGAGAAAATGGGGACTCGAGCTGAGACTCTGAAGTAAGTGTTTTTGCCTACTTTAAAGCTTAAACCGTCCACCCAAAATTAGAAGTAAACCAGTAAAGAACTTGTGTCACTGTTACTCCGGGAAAACTCCTTGCCTACTTAAAAACGCAAGCCGTCCACCTTGTGAGCACTCATGGGGTGCCTGACTCCCGACTGGTGAATGCCTGAGGGTCCTAGCAGGTTACCTGCCTCACAAGTGTCCGAGTTGGCGGGTTATACCAACCGGCTGTTTACGTAGGAGGAGCGAGCTGCAGAAGCAGCTCTGAGGAAGGCACTTGAAAACAAGTTTTGATCTGGGGAGCTCTGATCTAGGGGTCCCAGTTGGCGGATCATACCAACCGGTTGCTTACGTAGGAAAACACACCTGTGGCATAAACAGGACCGAAGTAGTCTCAGCAGAGAATTTCAACATCCAGACCTATGACACGTGAACAGGGGCCTCTCCTTTGAGGTGACGGTTGGCATCTTCCTCGCTGGTTCGTCTCCTTGTCGACTCCTGGGCTGACCTGGTACGGGGTTTATACATCCCAGAGGCTTACGTGGAAGAGGCTAAGACATGGGTCAGGCTCTGAGTTCTCATGAGCTGTTTCTTAAAGGACTCAGGGAGTCCCTCAAGGCGCGAAGATTTAGGGTTAAAAAGAAAGATTCAAAAGGCTTCTTGAAGGACTCAGGGAGTCCCTCAGAGCACGAAGATTTAGGGTTAAAAAGAAAGATTTAAAAGGCTTCTTGAAGGACTCAGGGAGTCCCTCAGAGCACGAAGATTTAGGGTTAAAAAGAAAGATTTAAAAGGCTTCTTTACTTTTAAGAAATGAAACCCCGCTGCCGAATCTCTCTCTGGTTCGGAGAGATTCAGAGATGGCAGGAGAGGGCAGAGCTGTGGGCTCTCCTGCAATGAGATTACTTGGTGTTTTATTTAAAAATTACTGGAGAACATCTTATGACAACCAAACTTTGGCTAAGATTACCTTGGGTGCTAGCCATGACTTTAGAAAGCGAAATAGGAAAAAATTTAAAATGTCTTCTTCTATTAAGCATAACTTTGGGAACAAATATGCCATCTAAGTCATTTGCTAAAACTTCCCCCAAAGCAGGATATGTAGGGGAAAGGAAAAAGGAACACATGGAGATCCTATATGGACGCCTCCTCCCCAGTATTCAAATTTAAAATCTCCTTCTCGTAATTAAAAAAGTTTTACAAAATTTAGAAAATGCGTCTGGGATTTCTGTTCACGTGTAAAGAGAAAAACTGGCTTGGAACTAAAAGCGCGCATCATCCGATTTTGGACATTTAGATAGAGTTTTGAGCTAAAAATCTCTTTACAAATGTACAGAATAAAACCCAAGACTGATTATTTCCTAAGAAAAATGGCATATTTGAGCCAGGGAAGAAATGCAGGCTGGTTCTAGCAATAAGATTGGTATATTTCCATAATAAAGAGTGATTTTTGAAATGTTAATAAAGCCTGTTCCAAAGTTAATCTTAAAAGCCTCAAAGAAATTTAGTAAAATTGTCTGTTATAGAAAAGTTACCAAAATAACTGCCTTAAAATAATAATCTAGATTTGAATCTCAAGAATTATTGATCTATCTATATATTATAAATCTAAGTAGCCCGGTAAAAAACCGGCCCTTTTGTATTGAAAGCTGGCTAAACATTTCTATGAGAAAGGGGCTAGT
>NW_005871771.1:82546-85820 GCF_000147115.1 Myotis lucifugus | reverse complement strand
ATTTTTGTAATTCCCACACCGAAATTTTTCATTAAAAGGCACGGTCTCAAATTAAATTGGTTTCTCTTAATAATTTTAAAAAGGTATATAATCTTTAAATCATATATATACGTATATATTTGAAGGTCTTCCAAGTTGGATTTCAAAACTATAACCAGGAAAAGGCTTTGGGGACATTTCATGGGCCCTGAAATGTTTTCAAAAGTTAATCTCTCTTCTCTCTTCTTAAAGGTTTTTTAATAAAGCCAATTTTATATACTTGAAATCACATTAATTATCAATATAAATTAATAAATATATTTTAAGTTTTTGCCTCTGAGAAAGGGCAAAACAAGTAATTTTGTTTAATATTTCTTAAAATACAGCAGTGGAATTTTAAGATGTAATTTGAAATAACAAAAGCTCCTCACCGCTGCATATTAAATTAGGCTGGAGGTGGGGCAGCATTTGTCCCTTGTGAATCAAAAGTTTACTAAATACTAAATTTACTTGCTTCGCTTTGCCTTTTTAAAATAATCACTTGAAATATATAGCTTTGCGACAGTATTTGTTAAAATCTCAAAAGGCAACCATGTTTCTTACATTTGTTGCTTGTGTGAGAAAGAAAGCTGTCTGGAAGGAAATAAAAAGGTTTCCTTCAGATGCCTAACTAAAATTAAAAATCAATATATTGGGCCTCAAAAGCTAAATTAAATAATTTGCGTTTTGTCTCCTTAAACAAAGTTTATGTAAATTTACCCAAAAACTAATACCAGAAATTTAATTAAGGTCATTTACTGTCCATAACTTAGGACAAGTAAAGTTAAAAGAATAAATGCTATTTCAAACTGACTTAAAATTGGCAAATTGGGTTAAATGGATATTCAGGGGAACTTAGTTGTCACCTATTAAAAGATAAACTTTTACAATTTTTATATAAGACCTCCATCATTATGGAATACTATGCTGCTGTTAAAAAGAAGGAACTCTTACCATTTGCAACAGCATGGATGGAACTGGAGAGCATTATGCTAAGTGAAATAAGCCAGGCAATGAAGGAAAAATACCACATGATCTCACTCTTTCGTGGATAATTAAGACCATTACAAACTTTCGAACAATAATAAATACAGTGGCAGAGCTGCCTCAAACCGATTGTCGGACTGCAGTGGGAAGGCCAGGGAGGGTTGGGGTACAGGAGGGAGGGGAGTAAGAGATCAACCGAAGGACTTGTATGCATCCATATAACCATAACTAATGGACATAAGACACTGGGGGGTAAGGGAGGGCAGGGGCTTGTCAAGGGTGGGGGGGAAAAAAGGACACTTATGTAATACCCTTTGTAATACTTTTAGCGAAAAATAAAAAATAATATTAAAAAAAAGACCTCCATCATTATACCAAAAAATACTACGCAGGAACCAATTCCTGGAGCTTTAACTGTTTTTACTGATGGGTCATCAAATGAGAAAGCTGCCTATCATACTATAAATTCTGACAGAGTCAGGGAAGCCCTAGTTCAGAACCAAATTGAAGAATTCATTAGAAACATGTATCCTCCCCTCCACTATCACCCTTTAGCCTTACCTAAATCACGAGGAGTAGATCTAGACACCCAAACCTCTGATATCTTAGAAGCCACACTCCGTGCTTTAAATGCCTCCAATCCATCCCTTGCAGAAAACTGTTGGCTATGCATGACCCTAGGTACACCTATGCCCCTTGTCATTCCAGATGACATCAGTAACATCACTTCTAATAATAATTGTACCCTCAGTTTGCCCTTTAGAACTCAACCTGTTGCATTCAACTTTTCCTCATGTCTACAAAAACTCCCCCAGAATAATAGTTATGATCTAGATGTAGGCTTCGTTAGCTTTGTTAACTGCTCTCCCGTTCACAATCACAGTTCCTCCCTTTGCCCCGCTCCTGGACGAGTGTTTGTATGTGGAGGTAATATGGCCTATACAGCTCTACCTTTAAACTGGACAGGATTATGTGTTCAGGCTAGTATTCTCCCTGACATTGATATTATTCCAGGGGGAGAACCTGTCCCCCTACCCAGCCTTGATTACATTGCTGGACGCAGTAAGCGGGCTGTCCAATTTATTCCTTTACTTATAGGACTGGGAGTCTCTGGAGCTGTGGCCACTGGCACAGCTGGATTAGGAACCGCATTACATACCTATAATAAATTATCTAATCAGTTAATTGATGTTCAGGCTCTTTCAGGTACTATCAATGATCTCCAAGACCAAATTGACTCCCTAGCAGAAGTAGTTTTACAAAATAGAAGAGGATTAGATTTACTTATAGCAGAGCAGGGAGGAATATGTTTAGCCCTACAGGAACGCTGCTGTTTTTATGCCAACAAATCTGGAATTGTCTGAGACAAGATAAGAAAACTCCAGGAAGACCTGGTGAAAAGGCGAAGAGAGCTGTTCGAAAACCCCCTTTGGAGCGGACTCAATGGCCTACTCCCCTACCTGCTTCCTGCACTTGGCCCCCTTGTCAGCTTACTGTTCATTTTAACCTTTGGTCCATGGGCTTTTAAGAAACTGACAAGTTTTGTCAAACAGCAAATTGATAGCATCCTGGCCAAACCCATTCAGGTTCACTACCACCGTTTAGCTACTATAGACCGAGAACGTGATTATGATTGCCAGAGCTCCCTCCCCACGGGGACAGCATAAAGCCAGAGGAATGCTTACCTACACTCTATATAGAGGTATGGTATGGGTACTGTCTGGGTGCAGGGCAAAGCACTGCAAGGGAAGGTCAAAACAGAAAATCAAAATTTTCTCGACCGCCTCTGGATTTCTCTGTGAGCACACCTGGTTTGCATAGAGGTTGGTATCCATACATATATAATTGTTGGCTCTGCCTCTCCTCCCCAAAAGATACCAAGAGCCACCAGAGGTGAGATCTACCGATCTCATGGGAGGAACCAGGTCACTACTCCCCCAGTCGGTTAATGCCCACCCTTAACTAAATGGTAAGGGAGGAATTGTTGGGAGCCATTATAAATCACATATACATCTCCAGCTTACAACAATAGGTTTCTGGCTCCTCCAAGCCAACTCCCGGTTTGGCCTGGAGTTAAAAGATAACCTTGCGATTTAGCCTGGAGTTAAAAGATAACATACCCTCACCCTAAGCACAAAGCAAGCTACATCTCCGCTGATAAGCCGCGACATTCCAAAGCCTGTTACATCCTTAACGACTTCCTTTGCCCACCCCCCTCCTCTAGAGAACAACATAAATACCACCCGCTGTAAAAATAAAACTGAGGCTT
>NW_005871771.1:79266-80159 GCF_000147115.1 Myotis lucifugus | reverse complement strand
CTTAATATAAATGAGTCATGCCCAGCATAATTTTAAAACTAAATAGAAAATACCACTGTGCATGGAGCATAGGAAGATATCCTATATAATAAAGAGGTAATATGCAAATTGACCATTATTCCAGCACACAAGATGGCACCCCCATGTGGCCACAAGATGGCTGCCACAAGATGGCCGCCGCAAGATGGCTGCCACAAGATGGCCGCCGCAAGATGGCTGCCACAAGATGGCCGCCGCAAGATGGCTGCCACAAGATGGCCGCCCCATGTGGTCAAAGATGGCAGCCCCCATGTGGCCACAAGATGGCCACCACAAGATGGCCAGCAGGGGAAGGCAGTTGTGGGTGATCAAGCCAGCAGGGAAGGGCAGTTGGGAGGGACCAGGCCTGAAAGGGAGGGCAGTTGGGGGGAACCAGGTCTGCAGGGGAGGACAGTTGGGAGGGACAAGGCCTGCAGGGGTGGGCAGTTAGGGGCGACCAGGCCTGCAGGGGAAGGCAGTTAGGGGCAATCAGGTCAGCAGGGGAGGGCAGTTAGGAGCAACCAGGTCTGCAGGGGAGGGCAGTTAGGGGCAACCAGGCCAGCAAGGGAGGGCAGTTAGGGGCAACCAGGCCAGCAAGGGAGGGCAGTTAGGGGCAACCGGGCCTACAAGGGAAGGCAGTTTGGGGGGAACAAGGCCTGCAGGGGAGTGCAGTTGGGAGGGATAAGGCCTGCAGAGGAGGGCAGTTGGGGGGAGGACCAGGCCTGCAGAGGAGGGAAGTTAGGGGGAACCAGGCCTGCAGGAGAGGGCAGTTGGAGGGGGGGGGTGACCAGGCTTGCAGGGGAGGGCAGTTAGGGGTGACCAGGCCTGCAGGGGTAGGCAGTTGGGGGTGACCAGGCCTGCATGGAAGGGCAGTT
>NW_005871771.1:76175-78457 GCF_000147115.1 Myotis lucifugus | reverse complement strand
GACTAGGAATTGAAACAGCAACCTCTTGGTTCTGGGGTTGACGATCAACTGCTGAGCCACACTGGCCAGGCTTACTTTCAAATACACACCAGAACTTAGGTAGATAGCACTGCCAAACACAGGAATTACAATAAAAAGGTAAAAATCTTTTGTTTTATGTAAGTTATGTGTAAATTGATAGTAACTGACATATTCTTTCATTCTTTATACAGTTCATAGTTTTGTAACTTGCTTTCAATGGTGAATGCACATTCCAGTAGCATGATTTAGAATTTTACTGAACAAAAGTCTTATAATAGTTAACATTGTATAAGGAACTATTTTTGTACAGTGGTTTATTTAACATTGTACATTATCCATCTCACAGTTCTGGTTACATGAATTCTCTCATCAGCTATTAATTCAACACATATTTTTTAATCTACTTTGGAGTGGTCAGGCTTTTTAGTTTTAGGTGTTATGAATAGAGTTGTTACTTATCAATGATTTTCAGGAATAGGAAAGGCATTCCCCCCCTCCCTCCACAACTTCTATCAGCATTTCAGGGTATGGGTTATAGTGGGTAGAGCAAGCAGCCTTCAGATTAGGCCTATACTACTTAATGAGGTATTTAATAGGCTGGGTAGCCATAGATGTTCATTTATACTATTGCATATCCAGGATAGTTATATTGTTTTGAGGTCAATGTTCTTTTGTTGAAAGTATTACAGATACATATCCCCTACCCCTGCCCCTCATGATCCCCCTCCTCCCCTGCACCTGCCCTCTCCACCTTCACCCCACTATTATCTACGTCCATGGGTTATGCATATATGCATATAAGTTCTTAGGTTAATCTCTTCCCACCCCCACCCCCCAAAGTCAATGTTCTTTTAAAGTTTAAAGTTTAATTTTGTATAAAAAGAGGCTTTTTAACTCTGAAAACTTATTTACATCTTCCTTTTTGTCCATTCCATGAGTTAGAGTTCGTCTTGACTCTTCAAGATAGAATCAGAGGATTGTGAAAGTAAGACCACTTAGATTTGACTAAGGGCACCATTAAATGGTGTCAGGTTTTAGGCGGCAGGTGGGTGTATAAAAAGACAATGAACAAAGAATTTCACCTATGGAGGCTTGGGCATAGCTGGATGCCTGTATTGCCCTGCCACCCAGCTGCCGCCTATAAAGTCATTCATCGCTCTGCAAGAGGGACCAGATGCTTCCATCATCAGTATTCCTTGTTTATGTTTTTTCCTTTGACATAGCTAAAGATGGCAGCCAATTTTTTTGAGGTCTTTATCGAGCATATATTCACGTTATGATGTAGAAGATAGGGTCAACTTCTCCAGTTGAGTTATTTGAGTGTTGGGCAGTGACACCATGCCAAACAGTTAAATTTATGCCATTAAAAACAGTGTTCTACAGAGTACAATCCTCTGCAGCTTTAAGATTGGACTGTATTGGAATATTAACAGGAATCTTCAAAGGCCATGAAAGCTTAATGTTAAATAGCCCTTTTAATTGCAAAGGAGAAAAAAATGGAGAAACTTGTGAAACCTTACATTCCAAGTGCTGTCACAACTTTAAGAGGAAATTGAGGAATCCCAGAATCTCTTCATTTACTTCTGCAGTTTTAACAAGGAATTGATGACTGAGCATATCACTCTTCAGGTTTTAAAAAACATCAGCTCATCTTTCTTTGCTATTAGTTGAGATGAATCTACTGACAAAGGAAATTGTGCTTTGCCTATTTTCACAATTAGGCTTTAAAAACCATGGATGTGCTGTTTTCATAAGCCTCTTACTTGACCACTAAAGACAGTATTTTTTTTGAAACTGTTATCACATAAGCTGAGTTTGGTGAAAAATTATAGTATTCATTGATGGTGCTACAGCAATGGCATGTTTTGGATCGGTTTTGTTTTGGGGGGCAAAAATTGAAGAAAATTGGCATTCAAGATGTCCTGCAATAGTCAATACCAACCATAAACTTCCATCGATCTGCCCACAATCTACTGGAAATCTTCAGCCTTGCTGTCAGCATCATTATTTGAAAAACATTACATTTGATCCCAGTTTGCCTTGGGTTTTGAAGATCTAAATGCTGTTCAGAGTGTTTTCTGTTATATACTGAGGTTCCTTGGTTGTTAAAGAACTGAATTTAGCTGAATTTATGGTCAGAACAACAGAATTTGGGAACACCAATAACAGAACAATCCTGATTTTAAAACACCAACAAAAAAGAACCTGTACTTTAAAATTAAAACTTTCAGAATGTAACACATTGAAGTTTAACATTGACC
>NW_005871771.1:38710-76075 GCF_000147115.1 Myotis lucifugus | reverse complement strand
CATTATTAAATACTTGAAGCAAAACTTGCCAAAAATCCAGCTACAGATAGCAAACTCATGCTAACAATGTCTAATTTTCTTGGTCAGTCTTTTGGGGACCAGATTCATGAATGTTATTTCAAGGAAAAAAGTGAAATATACAGAACTATTTTGGGGTGATGTATTCTTTGGTAGCTTTTGGGAAGAATGTGTTTCACACTGATGTTTAGTTTTCACTGGAAGAACTTCAGAAAGATTTTATGGAACTCAAAAGTCCGATTGTTTTTACTAGCAACTTCCAGATACTCTAGAGCAGCTGTGGGCAAACTACGGTGCCGGATCCCGCCTGTTTGAAATGAATAAAACTAAAAAAAAAAAAAAAAAAAGACTGTACCCTTTTATGTAATGATGTTTACTTTGAATTTAAATTAGTTCACACAAACACTCCATCCATGCTTTTGTTTTGTTCCGGCCCTCCGGTCCAGTTTAAGAACCCATTGTGGCCCTCGAGTCAAAAAGTTTGCCCACCCCTGCTCTAGAGAAATTTAGATGTCAAACGACTAAACAGAATACTTCATTCCATTTTTTCCTTACATCGTAAAAGCTTCTTTTTTCTTTTTTTCTTTTTTTGCGATATCTAGCTGTGGGGAGAAAACAGTGAAAGAATGTTGTTAAACAGCTTGCGTTTTGTTGCATCTTCTACACCGCCCAGGAAAAAAAGTTAAGGTATAACTGTTACATGGCTATCATATCATCTGAATAAAGTTTTGCATTCCAAGATTACCATTTTTTAAATTGATTTTATTGTGATACTTAATTTTGAAAATTTAAATATCACTGGAAGGAAAATGTAAGATTTTTAGATGTATGAGTAGAGGTGTGGGTTACAAAAATGTTGAGAAAAACTGATATATCCATATCCACCAGAAGCTCATCTGTTTATTGCAGGTCTTCCCTACAGGTTTAGCTATTGACCACTGTATCAAAGTCAGACTGTTTAAACTTGCTCCTCTCTACCCCTGTGGCTGTACCTGGGACCTCATTTTCACATAGACTTGCTACATACCTGAAATCCTCAACTCCAATTGCACTAGGACCTTAGCTCTTAGCTTTCTGGTGCAGTTAAAAACACTCGTTATACTAGCTACCGTTAGATCAACTTCTAATTGTTTTCCTTCCCAATTTATCAGATATTTGCTATCCTACTGAGCCTGGACCTTGTGATTGGTCTTGGTGTGAAGAACTGGTTCATGTTATGGTCTAGACCAGGGCTTCTCAACCTCAGCACTGTTGACATTTTGAGTGAGCTAATTTTTGGTGGTGGGGAGGCTGTGCATTGTAGGCTAATTAAGAGTCTCTGGACTCTACCTACTAAATGTAAGTAGCACCACTCCACCAGTTGTGACAACAGATTTCTCCAGACATTGCAGGATGAGATGTCAGGGGAGGGGAGTGCACGATCACCCCTAGTTGAGAACTACTGTTCTAGATGCAGGGAAACTGGTCATGCCCATAGACTAGCCTCACTTAGGCCCTAGAGCCAGTGCCTGGCATAGTTGTTCAAGTGTTCAGTGGAAGAACAGCCTTACCTAGCTGGACCCTTACTAAATGTAGTCTCAACATCAGTAGGTTAATTGATAGGACCCAGACTTCTCCCAGCTCTTGGTGTGCAGATGGCAGGGTCAGCAAGCCTTTTATAAACATTAGCGCTGCTTATGTCACTGACATTTGGGAGAACAGGACAGTGACAAAGCAGTATATGAAATCAAGATCTAGAAATGATTCGTAAAAAGCAATCACTTTAGCTACTCAGTTTCAGCAAGGCCACAGGGCAGTCTTTTGTTTTTTAAGTATTATGCAGACCTAATACAGGAGACCAGAGCCTGTCTACTCTTGTCAGAGTGTGGGTGGCCTTGTGTTGGTACATATGAATATCAGCCCCTAAAGTACTTCCTTAAAAGCTAAGACTCCCCTGCCATTGGTCATCAACCTCTGGCCACTATGCCATGCCTCCTGAAACTTTTATAGGACCTATAATTTCCTTGCTATTTCCCACCCCAATCCCTGACCCCCTCTGAAAGTTATCCTATAACCATGAAGTTATTACAAATATGTATTGACTAATAAAATAAGATTACAAAGAGGGTGAGGCAGGCTTACTAGTCCTCTATACTAGATCTAAAAGGACTTTCTGCACTGATGGATGTGTTCTAAATCTATGCTGTCCAATACAGCAGGTACCACTAGCTACATATGACTTTTGAGCTCTTGAAATGTGGCTAGCGCAACTCAGGAACTAAATTTTCAATTGTGTTTAATTTTAATTGATTTTTTAAATAGTTATACTTGGCTGATGACTAAAGTAGGTTGAATTCTGCTCCTTCCTAGGGCCCTAAAGAGTAATAGCAAGTCCAAAGGAAAGATGAAAATAAGCCAAAAAAACAAATACAATTTATTTACCCAATCAGGAGAGAAAGGCTGTAAGATGATATTTTTAAGCATATAAGGAGAACATATTTAAAAGAAGGCTTTCTTGTATTTTCAAAAAAATCTAACCAAAATGGCCATGAGCCAGTTTCACTTATAGGGGATATGACAGGGTTTTAGTAGAAATTAGCTTTTTAAAAAAAATTGTATTAACCCCTTCACCAAAACAGCTGGGAGGCTGGGTCCTCAAAACAGGAAAAGTATAAATGAGGTTTTATTTGGTGCCTGATGCAGGGCAAAACCTAGTATTAAGCAGGTAAGTGAGTTCTTCCCTGTCTCATTTCACAGCAACTCCTGACAGGACGGTGAGGAGGTCTTGGAGTCCTAGAAGGGAAAGTTTGTGCTGACAGTATTAATGAGAAAGGCGAGAGGTGTGGGAAGAACAGGGCTAAGGAGACCATGAGAGATGATGGTGGTGATATATTACACTTTTTAAAAAAAATATATTTCTACTGATTTTAGAGAGGAAGGGAGAGAGAGAGAGAAACATCAATGATGAGAGAGAACCATTGATTGGCTGCCTCCTGCACGCCCCCGACTGGGGATCGAGCCTGCAACCCAGGCATGTGCCCCCGGCCAGAATCAAACCCAGGACCCCTCAGTCCAAAGGTCGACGCTCTATCCACTGAACAAAACTGGCTAGGGCCATATATTACAATTTTAATGACAGTTCTGGCCCACAAACCAGAGAGTCCTCAGAGGTACGGTGTAAGAACTCTGTGCTTGGGGAAATGGCTCATTTCTGCATGTGAGAAACACAGGAGGAGAAGTAACAAGGCTCCCGTTATCGGGAGACCTGCAAAGAGGAAGGAAATGGCCTGTAAGTTAGTACTTTTCTCCCCCTCCCAAAGGGGGGAAATGGACATCTCAGGGATTTGTATTAAAGAACAGGAAGGCTTGCCCAGCCTGCATGGCTCAGTGGCTGAGCATCCACCTATGAACCAGGAGGTCACAGTTCAATTCCCAGTCAGGGCACATGGCCAGGTTGCGGGCTCCATCCCAAGTTGGGTGCGTGCAGGAGGCAGCCAATCAATGATTTTCTCTCATCATTGATGTTTCTCCCTCTTGCCCTCTTCCTTCCTCTCTGAAATTAATAAAAATATATTAAACACACACAGGAACTCTCATTCCTCCACAGCTATCTGAGGTTCAAACTTAGGACTTCCTGACTTTTTTCCTCATCCTAATGTACTTGGATCCAGAGTTGGTCTGAGGCTTCTGGCTGACAATTCCACTTGGCACCAAGATGGGCCCAGAAATACAAAGTGGGATCCACGTGGCCTGGAAGAGGCTCCCTGGAGGTCACATAACCCTTTTTTGTCTGCCATCTCCTAGGCACACAGAACCCCCTCTCCCCCTACAGCAAAGGATGGAATTTCTCAGCAGACTTGGCTGAGAAACCCAAGTGTGAGCAGGAAATACTGTCTCCTCTTCAGCCCTCTTACCTTGTGGTAAGCTAACCAGCTTCAAGGTTCCATCTCAACACATTCTCCTGGCCCTGGTTCATATGAAATTCTCTTCCTAGTAATAAAATCAGAAAAGGCACCTTGGGTCACAACTTTTATTTCTCCCTACCACCTAATGCTGCTTTAAATCCTTTAACAAAGCCAAGAGCTTGCCTTCTCCCTGCATTTCTTATAGTCCTGCCTGGACCAGGCCTACTTCCACAGCTTCTGACTCTGCACATCAGCTAAAGCACCTAAGGCCTAGGGCAGTGATGGCGAACCTTTTGAGCTCGGCATGTCAGCATTTTAAAAAACCCTAACTTAACTCTGGTACCGTGTCACATATAGAAATTTTTTGATATTTGCAACCATAGTAAAACAAAGACTTATGTTTTTGATATTTATTTTATAAATTTAAATGCCATTTAACAAAGAAAAATCAACCCAAAAAATGAGTTCACGTGTCAGAGGTTCGCCATCACTGGCCTAGGGAATCCCCCAGTCCCTCTCCCAGGAAGACCCAACAGAATGCCTTAGGACCTGCTTCAGGGGGACTGTTAGATCTCAGATTTCTGCCTAAGATGAACACTGAGTCTTTATCAAGAGAAAAAAAAGGCATGTGATTTCTTGTAAGTTCTGTTCCCAGAATTGATTTAAAGCCACACCTCCACTTCTTACTAGAATGGACAGAACCTATAATTATACCCCCATGTTTCCTTGTCAGCAACATTTTTGAGCTAATTCTATAGGCCTTAGTCATTAAATAATTTTTATATACATTCCAGTACTAAACTCTGGAGTGAAGGTAGCATAGGGAGAAGAGAAATGGATTGGAAGAGATATTCACCCCTCACTCATAAGGCCTTTGGTAAGTCCTCAGTCCCTCCCTTCATAGGTCTCATGATCCTCCTAGAGACCCTCCTGTCCAGCTTCGGAACTCCTTGTATCTAGTCTTACTTCAACCTAGCTACACTGAGACAACAGATACCTTCTAGAAAACTCACGTCTAGGCAGGAGAGGGATGAGAATCCTAAAAAGTCCTTTGATTTCAGGACAAAATCTGCTTCCTTAGCACCACCTCTGGTTTCATTCTCTCCTCCCTTTCCTCTTGAAACCACCTCCCAAGCTGCATGCACACCACCTGTGCGCCTCTTCCCTGTGCAGACCCTGTTTCCTGAACATCCTCCCTCACATTAGCCACTTGCCTTTACTAAGTCTGAGGCTGGCCACCAAGATTAGACTCTTCCACATGCCAAACCCTCGAGCTTGTGCTGGGAATGCAACATGGGAGCAGAAACAGACCAGTCCCTGTCCGCAGAGTATGCAGAAGAGAGCCCCCAGGGATGCAGCCGCAAACTGAGCTAAGCGCTATGAAGGCCCAGCACACTGAGGCCATGCCATGAAACAAAGGAGCCTGAGAGCTCAGTGTCAGGAGGTCCACAGCACCTTCCTGACGTGGCAACCTGAGCCAAGACCTTAGATTTAACTAAGAAAAGTGAGGTGGGATATGGTGGGCCTTCACTTCCCTCAGCTGCCACCTACAATAGCACTCACCTGCGCATTCGAGGGAAACCCGTTTCCCCTGAACGCTGACACAAAGGGAATGAAGGTCTCTGCCCATGGGCCTCTGGCAAGAAGTCCAAGGGGCTCTTCCAGTTGGCGGGTCCTGTGGGCTCCCCTCCAGAGAAGGAATGTTGAGACACTTCCTTAAAAGAACCTCTCCAATCTCCTCTGGGGATCCTTACCTTGTGTGGAATGGAGAAGATGCCTATGGGGACAAGAGAGGGCGAAGCCCAGGGCTTCTAACAAGTGGGTGAGGCCCAGGTGAACTCCCAGCGAGGATTGGTGGGGCTGAGCCCAGCCCAAAAGAGTTCTGCCTAAAAGTGTTCAGGGGTGGGGGAGGCTCTGAATACAGTTGGAATTTTCCCCAAAGGCCAGGTAGGTCCTCCAGCAGGCTGCCACCTCTGCGAGGCAGACTCGTTGGAGGCACAGCTGATTTTCAGATACATCCACGGCCGAGGGACGTCACCCCACTGGAAGGAGCTCAGCTCTCAGCTCTCTTTGAGGACGACGAGTGAATCCAAAGATTCCTGGTTGAGGGGAGTGAGGAGTCCAGGTGAGCCCTTGAACTGGGCGAGATGGGGGCCCGGTATGCCTAGCAGGGAGCCACCGAGCTCCTGAGGGAAGCAGGTGTGGGTGGAGTTTAACTCCAGCTGAGTCTGAGCTGGAAAGGATGCCCCAGCCGACTGCACTCCTAGCTGTACCCAAAGCGGTCTCCAGGGTTGGGGAGACACCTCAGAGGCACTGTGGCCTGCATCTCCTCCAGTGGTTGGAGGAAGACTCCACAGTGGAAAGCCCAAACCCTCCGGCTCTACTTGTCTGCAAAGTCCACTATATTCCATTCCTGCCCCTCCTCCACTGGCATCGCCAGCTTGGACTTGGTGTGCTCCAGGGCAAAGTCCCAAGTCCCTGAGACCCTAAGAGGGGACCCTGCCAGAACATGTCCCCGAGCAAGGGACCCATGTGGGCAGAGGCCGCCGACCTGCGGGAGGTGAAAGGCATCTACTGCGGTCACAGTCCGGGAAGAGCAGGAAGCAGGGGCTCCCTGGGCTGTTCAAACACCAAATGAGGTTTCTCAAGGGAAAATATAATGCGACTGACGGCGGATGTCCTTGGGGAGCGGAGGCAGGAGGTGGGGGAGCGCGTGCTCTTGAGAGCAGAGGAAATGCTCTGCGTATGAGGACCAACAGCCAGGGCGGCCCTAGCGCAGCGAGCGGCTCACCCGGACACACGGAGGCCCTGCCTGAGCGGCACACACCGAGCTGATCGGGTGGGTGAAGGCGGGGGTGCAGGTGCCTCAGGACAGAGCCCTGCGGAGGGAGGGGCGTGCAGGCCGCCGGCGGCCAGTGCTCCCAGGAGGCATCACGGCCCTTCCGCTCCGCCTCCGAGCGGCCCCGCCCGCGGCAGCTGTCACCGCCCTCGCCTCCCTCCGGGCCTCCTTCCCCGAGGCTGGAGCCCCCACCGCTCCCTCCACCTCATTTCCACCCACCTCCCCTCCCTCCCATTGGAGCACTCCTTCCCCCGTGGCCACTGGGGTCTGTCCCACTCCTTGTCTTTCTCCAGTCGGCCCCCAATATCCCTTCCCCCGGCCCACCTAACCCCCAAAACGGTCCCGCCTCCCCAAGACCTAAACCAGGGCCGGTCCCAGAGGCGCTCACGGAGAAGGCGGGGCGTCACTCCGCCAGCACCTGGGCGCTCTGCCCCCCACACACCCCACCCCGCAGGCCCGAGCCCGAGCCCGTCCCAGAGAAGCGGAGACTGGGTCCAACCCTCGCTATTTACCCGGAGGGCCCCGGGGAGGGAGGGAGGGAGGGAGGCGAGGGCGGCGACCTGAGCCCGGCCGGGCGGGTCCGCAGGTCCATCGGAGCGTCAGCCGGTGCGCCCGGCGGCGACCCGGTCCCGGCCGGCCGTGTACGGGAGGCAGCCAGGGATGTGGATGGATCTCTCCTTCCCCTTCCTCCCTCCCCCGTCCTCTCTAAAGACCAGTAAACACATCCCCGGGGAGGATTTAAAAAGATCAGCAAGGAGGGCGCTGCCAGCACCGCCTCGTACCGGGACGTGCAGCCGCGGGCGGCCCCGGAGCTGCTCACCTCCCTGCGGCCAGGCCGGCGCCGCTCCCGGCCGGGCCCCCGGACATCAGCGCCCGGAGGCCTCCCTCTCGGACCCGCCGGTTCTGCCCGCGCCCCGCGCGCGCCCCCGTTTCCCGTCACCCCGGCTTCCGCTCGGGACGCGCTCTCGCCGGTCCGGCGGGGACCGAACCCTCCCGGACGCGGCGAGTCTCACCGGAAGCCCAGACGTAAACCTCGGGAAGAGCCGCCCCTGCGCGTGGAAGCCTTTCGGGGTTCACTAGCCCTGGGCACCGTCCACGTTAACATATGACGCCGCGGGTTTCGCACGGCCCCGTTCCTCCCAACTGCGACCTCCGCAGCGTGGCCACCCCCCGGCGCGCGGGCCGGAAGCCTGAGTCCTCGGGGAGGTGCCCGCTCGTCCCTCTCCCGCTCCTCAGGCTCCACGGCCCACTCAGCGTCCGAGGGGCGTTTTGAGACATGGTGGTCTAGGCTTCAGAATATTTACACACGTTACCAAGTCACGCTGTGTGAGGTGTTGTCATCTCACCTCGCTCTATACCCTCCATGGCGCCGCCATCTTGCGCGGCATTGAATCATGGGGGCCGCCATTTTGCGGAAGAGGGCGGGTGTTTCCGGTTCCGGCGGGGGATGTTCTCTCTTTTCCTCGCAGGGCGGCAGCGGCGGTGGTTGTGCTGCTGCTCTCTCTGAAGTATCCAGGTCCATCCTCGTCGCTGCGGCGACACCCGCACCCGCCGCCGCCATGACTGAGCAGATGACCCTCCGTGGCACCCTCAAGGGCCACAATGGGTGGGTGACCCAGATCGCCACCACCCCGCAGTTCCCAGACATGATCCTGTCCGCCTCCCGAGGTACGAGCTGAGATGCGGGGCGGGGGATTGGAGGATAAGAGCGGGTGTCCCTGCCGCGTGGCTGGGCCCGTGGCACGCGGCCGGGAAAAGGGGGTGGAAGGGCCGCGCGGACCTGTGCCCCGGCCTCGGCCGGGAGGCAGACGTGGAGACGGGTCAGCCAGCGGCTGCGGGAGGCTGGCAGGACTGGGGGCTTTTTCCTTCCCCGCCCGCCTCCCCGCCCGTGTGCTGCAGTGGGCCGCGCGGGGCGGTGATGACACCAACATGCCATCTGAGTGCCCGTGCTGAGAACCAGAGGCTGTTTCTGAGCTGCCGCCCGGCCCCTGCCCGGTGGGAGGCGGGTGGGCACCGAGGGCGCCGCGTGGTGCGCAGTCGGGAAGCTTCCGTGCGCAGGTCCCCCCCGGGGAAGGCAGCCACCGGAGCGAGCGGAGCGGTTTGCCGGCTGCACTGCAGGCAGCCCGCAGCGGGTCCTCCCGCTCCCGAGGGCCGCGTTCTGCATTAGCCGTCAGATGAGGCCGAAAGGGGTGCTGAGCTGGCCTCGGTGTCAGGAAAGAGCGCCCTGGTCTCCGGTGAGGTTGGGCATTGCTTAGCCCACTTGGTTCTGGAATAGCGAGTCCCTTGGCCTTGGCTGGGCATGTGCTCGGGGCCTGCAGTTCCCCTCCCACCTGCCCTCATTGGTTAGATTGCGGACCCACCGGGACCTGGGGGCGTCCCGATCGTCCACAGGTGAGCAAGTGGCCGTGAGGCTACTCACTGGGCTTCCTTTCCTGTCTTCCTTGCCCTTAGACAAGACCATCATCATGTGGAAGCTGACCAGGGATGAGACCAACTACGGCATCCCCCAGCGTGCTCTTCGGGGTCACTCCCATTTCGTGAGTGACGTGGTCATCTCCTCAGATGGCCAGTTTGCCCTCTCTGGCTCCTGGGACGGAACCCTTCGCTCTGGGATCTCACAACGCAAGTAGCTGCCCACTTTGCTCTGGGGGGAGGTGGGATCCCTGGGGGAACTGAGTCCAGAGAGCACCTGGAGAGGGCAGTGGGGTGCTCGCTCTCTCTCCTTGTTGCTTTGCGTTTGTTGCACAGAAGTGCTGAGGGGTGGTCTGGTTGAGCAGTCTTGCCAGATAATGGAACAGGTCCTGCCTTGGGAACATAATGGAGGATCCTGGTGATGACAGACGACATGGTCTGCCAACCCGTGTGGGAGTGAGGACATGTCCTGCAATTCTGAAGGGAATCCTCTGGCGCGTTCTTAGCCGAGGGCCCGGTCGTGGGCAGACCCATGTGTGGGGTTGTATGAGGAAATGCAGCTCCGCTGGGGCAGGAACGAGGCCAAGCAAACAGTCTCCCTGGGAGAAGGCTCGCAGAGTCTGGCAGTGACCAAGTCCTTCCTCTCAGGGGCACCACCACGCGCCGGTTCGTGGGCCACACCAAGGACGTGCTGAGTGTGGCCTTCTCCTCTGACAACCGGCAGATTGTCTCTGGCTCCCGAGATAAAACCATCAAGTTGTGGAATACTCTGGGTGTGTGCAAGTACACCGTCCAGGTAAATGACGACACCCGTAAGGTGCTCTCCCACCCTCTGAACCTGGGCCTTACGGGCTTGGAAGTGTGAAAACAGATTGTCGTCATAACTAAGGGGTGGGGTCAAGAGTTTCGTGGACAGGATGGTTTTCCCTAATTTCCTTTTCATCTGTAGGATGAGAGCCACTCAGAGTGGGTGTCTTGTGTGCGCTTCTCACCCAACAGCAGCAATCCCATCATCGTGTCCTGTGGCTGGGACAAGCTGGTCAAGGTGAGCTTGGAGCCAGGTGTGGGGTCTTGGCCAACTGGAGTGTGTTCCCTCTCCCAGATGGTCATGCACTCCAACTTGTCCCTCAGTTTACTTTTTTCTTGCTAGTTGGTCTAAAGGAGCCAATTGATGGGCCTAAGTCCCTTATGAGGCAACAGAGCATTTGTTACCTGTTTTAATCCTAATTGTCCACAAGTGGCCAAGACCTTTTTTTTGGTTACTGATCAAATGAAAAATGACCACCAGATCCAGGAACGCTTTGAAACGAGCTTTAAAGGCCCTTTCTGTTTGGCTAGAGCTCTTCTGACTCTTGACAGCTCCAGAGCCAAGTTCTTCATCTCTGACCACCACCACCCCAAATTTAGGTATGGAATCTGGCAAACTGCAAGCTGAAGACCAATCACATCGGCCACACGGGGTACCTGAACACTGTGACTGTCTCTCCAGATGGGTCCCTCTGTGCTTCTGGAGGCAAGGTACTTGGGCCAGGAGTCTCGGGTACAGCGTCTTAGAAAGAGTGCTTGGCAATAAGACCAGTCTGAGAATAAATGTTTCCACAGATTGATGGCATTAGGATCTCATTTAAAAAAGTGTTTGATTTAGATGACAGACTCTTGGTAGGTTTGGTGAGTGAGGTGGTGCATTAAAGGAAAGGTATAGAGGTAAATATTGGCTACTTCGGTCATTTGTTTTGGGGAAGTTTAGGGTACGGGGGTGGGGTAGATAAGACAACCCTGAGACAGCTGGGGTTAACATCTGGAAGAGGTCACATTGCCCTGACTCAACTTGCTCTCTCCCAGGATGGCCAGGCCATGCTGTGGGACCTCAACGAAGGCAAGCATCTTTATACACTTGATGGTGGGGACATCATCAACGCCCTGTGCTTCAGCCCCAATCGTTATTGGCTCTGTGCTGCCACTGGCCCCAGCATCAAGATCTGGGTGAGTATGGGCTGCAGTTGAGGACAGGTACCTAACTGTACCCTAAGCCATGGCAACATTGTGATTTCCTGAACAACTGCTGTCAGGGTGTCAGTGGAGGCCCAGAAAAAGCTAGTTAAAACTTGCTGGGTTTGGGGTTTGCAGTGATTCAGTCTTTGCCTACTTAAAGGAATGGCCAAATAGAGCAGCTTATTCAACCGCAGCACAGTTGGCACTTGCGTCTGAATGTTTGCCGGAGGGGTGGGGTAGTCCTGTGTATTTTAGGATGTTTAGCAGCAAACCTGGTCTTGACTCACCAGTAAGTGCCTATAGCAAACTCCCTTAGTGACAACCAGAAACGTCTCTAGGCATTGCCAGGTGGGAGTGGCAAAAAATACCCTCTGTTGAGATAGTAATCTCAGCAGTTATAAAGGGACTTTTGAGAGGGGACTTCTGTTTTCAGTTTTTTGGTGTTTTTTAGTATCAGTGGCATTAAAGTGCAGGGTTGCCTTAACTCCGTTTTGTTCCTTCCCCAGGACTTGGAGGGTAAGATCATTGTAGATGAATTGAAGCAAGAAGTTATCAGTACCAGCAGCAAGGCAGAGCCACCCCAGTGTACCTCTCTGGCCTGGTCTGCTGATGGCCAGGTAAGTGGGTGTACCATTTGGAGGGAAGATTGTGGTCTAGAGCAGCAGTCACCAACCAGTGGTCCGTGAGGTCCGAAAGGTTGACGATCACTGGTTTAAGGAAACCTTTGGAGCAGCGGTTACAAGCCGGTGGTCCGTGAGGTCCAAAAGGTTGGCGACCAGTGGTCTAGTCTAGAGGGTAGTGATTACCTGCTTTCAGTTCAGTTTAATTTGACCAATTTACAGGCATATTAGTCCTTACTTACCAGCTGTTGCTTCCTCTAGGAATAGGAATAATCACCCATAATCATGTAGTTAGAAGAGCGGGGATCTTAAGGGCCATCTTTCTTCATTAATGGGACTAGAGTTTCATGACCCTGACGTATCACTCCATTCTCCTTTGCAGACGCTCTTTGCTGGCTACACAGACAACCTGGTGCGAGTGTGGCAGGTGACCATCGGCACCCGCTAGAAATACATGGCAGAGCTTTAGTAATAAAATGGTTTTCTGGCTTGTAGAAAGCGTCTTTCTCTGGTTAGGAAAAACTGCTTCCCGTTTCTATACTGGCAGGCTGGAAGCACAGGCCAAGTAAACAAGGCTTTGGGGAAGAGGGAGAAGTCAGACTATGTTAGGTAGGTACCCTCTTTTATAATGTCCTATTTCAGATAGATGCTTTTTAACGTTTTTATTGATTTGAGACTGAGAGAAAACCCATCTGCCTTCCACATGCCCCTACTAGGGATTGAGCCTGCAACCTGGGCATGTACCCTGACAGGGAATTGAATCTGCAACCTCTGGTGCATGAGATAAGGCTCAACCAACTGAGCCGCTACACCAGCCAGGACAAAAAGAATATAGCAGAGGTGCATTTTGTTAACTCTTCCAAAGGGAAGATTAGAAAACTTTCTGCAACTGGTTAAGGTTAATGTAGTCTACATCATATTAGGTCTTTTGTTAAGATGGAGACTTTCTCTTTTAATTATTAAAGGCAAGTCAACTCAACCAAAAGAACTACCTAAATCCTTTTCACTCCTTCCATAACTGGAGATTTAATATATACACTGGTCTGGAATTCATAACCACAGAGCTGGCTAAATACAAACAGCTATTGAAGTAGCCCATATATATACACACACACTAGAGGCCTGGTGCACTAATTTGCACACAGGTGGGGTCCCTCAGGGAGGCCTGTGGGGATCTGGCTGAAACCCACAGTCCAACACCGCCTGCAGCGCCTACCTGCCATCCCTGCTCTTCCCGGCCCCACTGCAGCAGCACAGCCAAGGGGGAACCTAAATGGGGGCGGCTGAAAGGCTTAAAAAAGACGAGAATGAAAGCTGGGTCTCGATGGGATGCGGCTGCTTTGAGAGATGATGATGATGCCCACTAGCCGTATGTTTGTTTATAGCACAGTGGTTCTCAACCTTGGCTGCACATTCATCACCTGGGAACCTTTTTAGAATCCTGATTTCTGGGCCTCGTCCTCTGGAAATTGTTTCTTTGTTACTAATGTTGTGGCCCCACCCCATAACAAGGAAACCATTTCCGGAGGATGAGGCCCAGAAATCAAGATTTTAAAGATTCCCAGGTGATTCTCAGGTGCCAAGGTTGAAAACCACTGTTCCAGTGGGTTTTAATCCTACTCAACTACATGCACCTGAACTCTATCAAGCCTACATCACTCAGGGACATGGGGCCACGCGTTCAGACCATAGGTTCAAGCTTACAGTTATAGCTGTTGGCTGTAATTGTGCTGGGAGAGCTCTGCCCTCCCAGCTGGGACTTGCACGTGACCACGAGAGGACTGTGCCCTCCCATTAGTCCAAGGCTTGAACTTATCCAAACACTGTAGCCGCTCCCCCACAGGCATCCTTCAGAGGGGAGTGGCCTATGGGATTGGGCCAAAACTGCCTCTCCAACATCCCAAGGGGTCCCAGATTGTGAGAGGGTGCAGGCCAGGCCGAGGGACCCCATTAGTGCATGATCCATTGGGGCAGGAGAGGGACTAGGGAAAATGGGAGGGCTCCAGGGTGTGTCTAGCCCAGGGGTGGGCAAACTTTTTGACTGAGGGCCACAATGGGTTCTTAAACTGGACCGGAGGGCCGGAACAAAAGCATGGATGGAGTGTTTGTGTGAACTAATATAAATTCAAAGTAAACGTCATTACATAAAAGGGTACGGTTTTTGTTTTTTGTGTTTTTTTTTTTAGTTTTATTCATTTCAAACGGGGCGTAGTTTACGGGCTGTAGTTTGCCCACGGCTGGTCTAGCCTCTGTCTTGACCAGTTCCGATTTGATGACCCCAGCAGCAGCAAACTAACCTACCAGTCAGCGTCTACCCTCTGGTGGTCAGTGCATGTCATGATGAGTGGTTGAGCAGCCTTAGCATATCATTAGCATATTAGGCTTTGATTGAACAGTTGACCAGACACTTCTAATATTAAGCTTTTTATTATATAGGATACCCTCCATTTCCTCCTCAGCTAATAGTAATGATCTCTGGCTTTATCTCCAACTTTGAGATTTCTAGATATAGTCACTTATACTTTGGAAATGTGCCTGAGCCATGGGTGTGGAGATTCTTAGGGAGGCATAGTCCTAAAGCATCAGAGCAGTAGGAGATGGCAATCAGCAAATGACCTTCAAGTAGTCTGAAGAGTATGCCAATCAAGGAGGTAGGTTATACAAATGGAAGGGTAGGATTTATATCCCACTCTCTTGAAGCAGGATCTCATGCCTAGTACTAACCAGATGTGACAGGTGCAAAAGGCAGAGGGAAAGCTCAACCATTTCATTTAGCGGAGGGACAGGCTGTAGAAGAAATGGCTTCTAAGTTACATCCTTGGTTTCTGCTCATCTAAAGGAATGGACTAAACAAAAGCAGCAAATAAAACTTTTCTTTATTTATTTCCACAACCCAACTTCCCTTTCCTCCAGGAACATAAATTGACCTGGGCCATCAAAGCACAGGACAAAAGCTGATAAATGACACAAGGCAAAGGGTTATTAGAAAAATAGATTATACCCAAGGCTCTCCTAGGGACCTAAACCCTGCTCCCCATCAGAGCTCATCAAATGAAACTGAAGACATGAGAAGGATGGAAACATGAAACTCCACTGAACAAAGGGGAAAGGAGTCTGGCAGTGAAAAGGGTAGGGTGTGGTTTGCTGGGGAAAGGGGTGAGAAAATAATTTACTGGGGGGATATAATGGTATGTGGTTTTGATCATGTCAACCACTCCGGATCTCACTGAAACTAAATTCTGGCCAGTCTGTGGAGGTAGAAATTGGGATAGAAGAAAGTTTGGAATCCTTCCTTCCCCAGAGGAGATGGTTATTATCCAGCTCTACCTTTTGCCCAGCCTGCCTCCCCTCAAAAAACCTCCAAATTCCATAGCTATAACTTTCATCAGAAAATGGAATTGGAATGGGAAGAGTCGTGAGTCCTGCCCAAATCCTCCAGCCTGGGAACTGGTATGAAGGTTGAAGAGAAGGGATGGGTAGAGGGGAGTTAAAATTAAATATTCCCCCCCTCTACTCAAACTCGGTCCCTGGGTGGACAGGAAGGGAAGACTAGGCAGCTGTTATCAGGGACCCATGCAGAGCTGGAGGCCAGAAAGGTTCCTTAGGCTCCTACAGGGAAAATCGGGGTCAAGGAAGAGCAGGAAACAATGCAGAAAACTTTGGGAGCCTTTAGCCCCAAAACTTGGGCCACCCTCCACCACCACCCGCCCCACCAGTGCTGACCAGAGGGGCCCCAGCGGGTGGTAGGCTGATCAAGGGCACAGCTTGATTCGGGTACCCTTGGAGAACACCCGGAAGAAAGGGAAGACACGCTCGCCCAGAAAGGCAGCTGAGAAGGTGTGCACGTGGGCCAGAGTCTCTGCATTGTAGAAGCCCAGGCGCCCAGCCTCATAGTCCAGGTACACGCCGAAGCGCCGTGGTCTCTCACTTGGGCTCAGCAGTGTCTGCTCCGTCGAGCTCTGTGCCTGGTAGCGTTTGCCATTGGTGCCCACACACCACACTTCCCTCTGGAGCAGGGGCTGCGGGGGTAGGTGGAGGCGGCGGCGGCGGTGGTGATGGCGTGACGAAGAACTGGCATCCCCGATGCCCACAGAGGAACCCCCAGAGCCCACCTTCTCCCTATGACGACTTGATTCTCGGGCAGCACCCACGGCCCAGCCCCGCCGCCCACCCACCTCTACCTCCCAGTAGTGCCGGCCAGAGCGGAAGCCCTGAGCCCCCAGTACGCAGCAGTCGGCCGAGAAGCACTTGGAATGGTCAGCAACCTCCTGCCGCCGTTCTGCCAGGCGGACCCCCCGGCGATCAGGAGACAGCATCAGGGCCGGGTGAGCCGTGTCAGGGTCCAGGGTCAGGTCCACTTGTGGGAAGAGGACAAATTCACCAGGGATGGGCCCACTGTTGCCCACCAGCAGCCAACTCCAAGGTTCAGCCTTTCCTAACGCCCTCCCCCACTCACCTTCCAGACCCCCAGCTGTCCTTGGTATCCCACCCCTTCCTACAGGCCAGGATCAGGTTCCTATGGGTTCTCTTTTCCTACTCTTGTTTCCAGGACACTGGCAGGTCTTCCCTCTGGCCCTGGCTCTTCTTGCCAGCCCTCACCCCCAGCACCTACCTGAGCTAGGACAGAGTCTTGGCTTGAAGCCCCAGGTGGCCTACCTGTAGCCTGCTCCATCTCAGCCCCCAATCTTCCCTCCAGAACCTAATCTCAGGTCTGTGAAGGTAAAGGCAAAGGAAGGTCGCACAGGTGACCTCCCTACCTCGAGCAGCCTGACAGAACATCCGGCTCATTTTCCTCACGATGGCGTCTGTCAGGAAGTCATGGCTATGGGGTTGACACAGGTCAGGGGACCAGATCTCTGGGGGCTGCAGCTGTATCTCTTCACACCTGGAGGAAGGGGACCAGGCAAGGGGTGGGACCATGATTTCCCAGGGGAAGGAGAGGAGAGGGGCAGGAGAGCCAAAAGAGGCAGGGATGGGGAACCAGGTGCCACTAGGTCACAAAGGATAAAGGGTGAGAACACACCTACTGAAAGTCTCCTTGATGTCCTGGGAACAAGAAACACAAAGAAGGAGAGGGAGAAAGAAAGAGAGAATCAGCTGTGCAGGGATGGCCACTTCTCCCTGCTTGATTCCAGCCATAACGACTGACATAAACAGGGAGTGAGAAAAAGCACTTCGAGGCCTTCACTAACCATGCATCCATCTCAATCATCCTTGTGCCTCAGCACACCTAACTCGTCTCATCCTGTTGAGCCTAGGAATAGAATTTTCAACCTCAGTAAACTCATTTTCACAATATGAAAAACTCTTTCCTCAACACTCATTTAAAACCCTCCTCCTACAACTGAACCTCCTTTATTTTCATTAGGTATAATCACACACACACACACACACACACATTTTACGATAACTCCTGTCTTCAGCCTCAAAAGACCTTTGGGTCTTCAGGAGAAATCCCTGTGGATTCATCGCAGTAAAAGGCTGCTATGGACAGGTGTTAAACAGGGCGCTGGGGAGCAGACAGGGAAGTGGACCCTGCTCACCTTGAGCAGCCGCAGGCCCCCCTGCTGGCTCCGCTCCTGGGCTTCGTTCAGCAGGCGGCTCAGCTGGGCAGCCTGCTCAGCCAGAAGACTGGCCGCTGCTCCCGCCCGGCCCAGCTGGGCTTCGTGCATCTCTCGAAGGCGCCGCTCCAGCCCTGCCTGCTCTTCAGCCAGAAACCTTGTCAGCCGTCCAAACTCTGAGGCCACAGCTGCCAGCTCTGACTTCATCTGGCTCTGGGATGATGCAAAGGGGATAGTGGATACCACCTCAACACACAGAAACATAAACCTCCAATTTGGCAAAGGCCCTACATCCCAACTAGAAAGAGGCATCTGTCCCCTTTCCCACACCCAGCCTTACCAGGCATCACTCCCGGCACCCTGGCCCAAAACTCACCCGCCTCTGCCTGCAATGCTTCTCTCTACCTTAGCTACCTAACTTGACTCATTTTAGGCCTAAGTTTTACTATTCCCTAAGAGAAGCCTTCCCTCCCCTCCATATCTAAATCAGGACTACCCCCTTAAATATCAGTATGGCATATCTCTGAATTAGAAACGTTATGTTTACATTGGAGTACCCTTTAACATCCTTTTCCCTCACTACACCGTAAACTTTGCTACAGGATCCTTGGACCCTGGCACAGTGCCAGCCATGGAATGGGTGCTTGGTAAGAACTTCTGAAATGGATAAATTAAAAATTCAGGAATCAAGATAGGAAATTAGGGTCCTGGATATATCACTAGTGACCTTGGGAAATTTACTCAATTTTAGATCAGAAATAGGCAAACTTTCTGTAAAGGGCCAGATAATATTTTATACTTTAAAGACGAGGCAAAAATCAAGGATATTAATATGTAGGTACTTCTATTATAATAAGAGAAAATGTCTGTCCACTCCCACCCCATTAGCCTGCGCTGGGCAATCCCAGATGGTAGACAGGCTTTTTGCCCACGTATCATCAGCTGGAGACATTCCTGGGACCAAGAGTGACAGACCAGACGGGGAGGAAAGTCCTGACTGGCCAAGTGGGTGAAGTGAAGTTAGTTTCTCTGTCCAGTGACACTCAGATTCTTACACCTTCTCTGCACACCAGGAGCCCAAAAGTCTCCATTTGAGCAACAAGCTGGAGGCAAGACCAACTCCCAGACCCAGATTCCACCACTCAGTGCAAGGCAGCCACCGACAGCGAAGTCCCTAAAGTGTAGGTGGCAACAAGCACAGACAGGCCCCGCTCCGGCCAGGGTGACAGGCACAGAAGAGAGGGGGTTGGAGGTCCGACAGAGGGATGTCCCAGACTTGGTATCTGAAGCTCAGCATCAGGCCATTCCAGTGCCTGAGGGGTGGGAATCGGGGAAGGGGGGGCGGGTATCTAAAATACTCCTTGGGGAGAGGTGAGAAATGATGAAAAAAGGCTGAGAAACTGAACCAGAGGATGTTGGGTTCTGCAATCCTAACATTCACGGATTCATCCCTCCATTGGCCCCCTCTCATGCTCAGGGCTGCTCTGCCCACCCCCTGCCATCTATCCTGGGATCTGGGGCTTCTGATGGCTGCTCTATGGATTTGGGCTGGCCTCCTCCTGCCCTCTGCTATCCAGTGTGCTGGGCACAGCGTGGTGGGACAATGGCTCTGGAGTTAAGTGTCCGGAGTGGTAAGCCTGCTCTGCGGCCTTGAGCCAGACACCCAATCTCTCCAAGCCAGGCCTCTCTCCCCATTTTGGAATCTGGGAATGTATATACCTCCTCACCCTCGACGGCCCCTCTCTCCTCAGGACGCTGGGAGGGCGTCTGCCCCTCCCCCAGGCTTGGCTGCCCCTCTTCAGATCTAGTCACCACTTGTGCGAGTGGGCAGCCGTCCTCCCTGCCCTGACCAGAGCCGTCGGCCGTGAGGACCGTCACCCACCTTCAGCTCCGTCACCCGCCTCTCCTCCTTGGCTCTCATCTTCTGCACAGCCTCGAGGTGCTTCCTGAGGGGTTCCACGTGCCCCTGCAGTTTGGCCTGAGGGAAGAGCAAGAGGAAGGCTGAGGGCCTGGGCGGGAGACGCACCTGCTCTCCCCATCCTCCCTGCAGGGGGTTGGGCCTCAAAGCCTGATCCCCATCACAGTGACCAAATGAGCATCATACTCCCATCCTCCTCTTCCTTCTCTTCCGATGACGGCAGAGGCTCCAACCCTCCACCTGCACTCCTGTCCACAGCCCTGGGTGCGTTTCCGAAGGGTAGGATCCTGACTAGAGAGCCCCACTCGCAGGCGGAGTGTGCCTGGTTGAGCACCTCACCACACAGAGTCCTCCCATGTGAATGTTCCTGCCTGTGGTCCTGTCCCCTCATAAGCAATCTTCCCCATAACTTCATCTCTAAGCACTTTGCTGATTCTTTTCACGTGATAAAAATCCATCAGTTGTTCACCACCACTTGCAAAATATGAGGCTCTAACTGCCCCTGCATTTCTAGCCTCCCCTCCTGTTCCTACCCTTCTGCGGTCTCTTAGTGTTAGCCATCTCTCGTCTTTTTCTGGACTATGATACTTCCCAGGCACGGTAATCATTACAAGTGTGCCTGCCTTCCCCGGGACAGAGGGGCTCTTGGGGACCGGGCGGCCACTTTCATTCCTGTTTCTCCCTGTCCATCTGCTTTCTCTCCCACTCAATCACTTGCTGAATGAAAAACAAAAACCCTCTCCTCCTAAATACTTAACCTTCTCAACAAATATGCACTTAAGCTCTGTGCTCCATCATTTGTAGCAGTCTTTGTCTTCAGAGTGCTGATAAAGAGACCAAAATGGGTGAGATTAGCCCAAACTATTGATTTCCTTTTTTATGTCTTCTGCATTTATCCCTCCTTTTCCTTGAGGGGTAACACAGGGCAGAAAAGCTCAAGCCTAGACTCCAATCTGATCCTAAATGCAGCCAAGTGTCCTGAAGCAAGCCATGATTCCAGTTTCCTCACCTTAAAATGGGAATTGGGAATAACAGAACCTACCCCTGGGGTAGTATGCTTAGCAGTGTCTGGTACACAGCAACAGGTCAGTAAATGTTACCTAGGATTCCCTACGTAGGCCTTAAGCTGCCAATGAAAACCTGACAGTGACCCTTGAACTACAGACGTTACTGACTCGGTACAAAAGGCCGTTGTTGTTGGGTTGGTGTTTTTTTTTTTTAATATACTTTTATTGATTTCAGAGAGGAAGGGAGAGGGAGACAGAGATAGAAACATCAATGATGAGAATCATTGATCAGCTGCCTCCTGCACACCCCACTGGGGAAAGAGCTCGAAACCTGGGCATGTGCCCTGACTGGGAATCGAACTGTGACCTCCTAGTTCACAGGTTGATGCTCAACCACTGAGCCATGCCAGCCAGGCCAAAAAGCCATAGTTGCACAGGTAAGTGGTTGCAGACAAAAATTATGTAATAAGATTACAATCGATCCATAACATGAAAACAGCAGAAACTACACAGAATTTTGCCTTTTGATATCACTTTCCACTTTTCTCCAGTAGTGTCAATAATTTCAACTCTACTAATACAGAATTTATGATGCTTAAATTTTCCACTTAATATTTTTCCTAAATTGTTGACAAAAAATTCATAAGCAGAAATCCAAATAGAGTACTACGTAAGAAAAATCTTCAAGAACCTTTAACTTTTCTGGAGCTTTATTTATACAGCATTTGTATATTACAACCTACTCAATAAAGAAATATTTCTACAAAACAACACAGTGCCAAGCTAGTGCCAGTCAGTGTAGGTATCTAAACAAAACAAACTCCTTGTCTACAAAATAGCCTATAACTTAGAAAGGGAATCACTCAAATTAGTTCTATATAATAAAACTCATGTATTGACATTTGCTGATCAGTTACTGTGAGATTATTTGTGTCTGTGTGACCTCCCCAAATGGCAGAGCCTACTGGAGTGGAATTCAATAGATGTGGTTAACACAAATTAAAATCCAGTTTCAGAAACTTCAGAAGTCCTGCCAGGGAGCGTGAAAAAGGGGTGGAATGCTCCTGGATATTCCACCCCGGGATCCAGCTAACAAAGCTGGCTACACATTGTTTGATGGGTAGAATTAACTAGGAACTGGGGGGATATAAAAAGGAAGAGCAAAAGGAGCTGACAACTTCCCCTAACATTGCACAGCCTGAAAGGCAGGTGACATTATAATGCAGTGAGCCCCATCACAGGCTGGCTTCCTGAAGACACTCTCCCATCACGGACTCGGAATCTCTAGTGGTAAAGTCCATTCTACTTCTGAAAACCTCCACAGTAACGTGGCCCATCGGCCCGGCTTGACCATCACTGTGGGGAAGGAACAGTTCACCTGTCCTGAAGGGATATCGGTTGGTCTTAGCTGTACCACTTATAGCTGAGAAGCTCTAGGCTGATTATTCTAAAATCGGGGCAATGATAATACCTAAACGAGGTTACCCTAGGGATCAGGAGATATGAAAACACACGTCATAAAACGAAAAAGCTCTGTGCCAATCACACAGAAGCTACCTGCTCCTCTTCCCGGTCACATCCAGGCCTCCTCTAAGTAGTGATATTTGTGCCGGCTGCCCCACAGCCAAATCGCCTTTACCCGTGTCCAAAAAGAGTCAGGATCAAAAGTAGGGGGCCAGATATTAAGCAAAATACAATCAAACTCCAAGATGAAGTTGTATGTCAGAAAAGTCAAACAAACAGATATCCAAATGGTAGTGACCTTGTTAACAGTGTAGAGGGGGGGTGGGGGGTGGGGGTAGGGGCAGGGGAGCAGGTCATAACCAAGTCCATCACTGACTAGCAGCTGTGTGGCCCTGTGCATATTACTTAAGTCTCTCTGACTCTGTTTCCCGGTCTGTAAAATGGGAACAGAAACCATACCAAACTCACAGGGTTGTTTGGAGTTTTCAATGAGACAGCCCATGAAAAGTGCTTAGTGTAGGGCCTGGAGCACACAGTGTATGTTCAATAAATACTAACTTTTAGTCCTGGAGGAAATAAAGTTCAAAGACATTCAGAAAGGTAAAAGCCTCTCCCTGGGGGCCTGTCACCTGCACTCCTACACTGAGGGCCGGAAGTGTGGACGAGCAGTGGCTTTTCCGGGGAGACACAGCCCAGTGACAGGCATCACCAGCTTTGCCCAATTTCCTGAGAAAGCCAGTCCTCCCTGGCCTCCCCTGTGTCTGTCTGTGCACAGGATCCTTCCCTCTAAGCCTGGTGCCAACGGCGTTTACATCAGGAGGATCACCCTGCGGTGCACGAGACCTTTCCTTTTCCCAGCCCCTTCCTTCCTCTCCGCCCCGCTGAACCCCACCTTCGGCTCCCCTCACCTTGTACTCCTGCACCACCTCCTCCAGCGGCACCACGCTGTGCTGCTTGTGGCTCCGGGACTCCCGGCACACCACGCAGATGGCCTCCTCGTCCACCTCGCAGAAGAGCTTCAGGGCCTCCTGGTGTTTGGGGCAGACGCCCTGCTCGCCCCCGCGGCTGCCCCGGCCCGGCGCGGGGTGCATCTGGCGGATGACCTGGACCATGTTGGCCAGCTGCAGGTTGGGGCGGAAGCTCCTCCGCGGGAAGCTCTTCCGGCACTGGGGGCAGGTGAAGCAGCGCCGCGGGGGCGCGGGGGCAGCGACGAGACGGGGTCCAGCTCCTCCTCCTCCTCCAGCACCTCCTCCTCGTCCTCCTCGTCCTCCCACCCCCAGGTCCTCCTCCATGTCCAAGTAGTAGTCCAGGTCCTCCTCCTCCTCCTCCTCCCACACGTAGTCCATGTTGTCCCAGTCAGACCCGCCCAGGCCCCCGGTCCAGAACACTCCTTCCTCCTCCTCCTCGACCTCTTCCTCCAACTCGCCCTCGTAGTCTTCATCCCTCATGGGGGTGTCCCAGCCCCCGCCGGCCCCCACAGCCTCCACTTCCTCCTCGTCCCCTCCGTTCTCCTCCTCCTCCTCCCGGTCTAACTCGTCCCGGTCCTCCTCATCCTCCCCTCCCCACAGCTGGGTCACACACACGCGGCAGAAGTTGTGCCCGCAGCCGATGGACACGGGGTCCGTGAAGTAATCGAGGCAGATGGCGCACACCGCCTCCTCCTGCAGGGTCTGCACGGGGTTGGGTGCCATGGCAACGGCAGCCATCTTAGTGTCCACTCAGCCAGGGTAAAAGGTAGGGGGCCGGGGGTCTTCCCTCTCAGACGCCCTGACGACCCGGCCCCACCCCCAGCCCTGCCTCTCCACACCTCGCCTCGGGCGCAGGTAGAGAACTGCCCTCCCGACAACCCACCCTCCACACAGGTCCCTTCGCCCAGACAACAGACGTGTCTCCGCCACGGGAGAGAACACAGGGGAGCGCTGGCGCCCAGCCCCTCAGGTGGCCCTGAGTGCAAATCTGCCCCCAACGCTCTCCGGGCCTCCTCATAAACCCCCGCCCCGCCTCACTTCCTGGCTCCGCCCCCTCACTTCCGTTCTCCCTCCCAACACTTCCGGTACCTACAAGCCACCCAGCGAGCGAGTTCCTTCCGCGATCGCGCAACGCCCCCTTCCCGCCCCGGCGCGGGCGACAGGAAGCGACGAGGAGACGCTCTAGCATCCACTCGGGAAGAGGGCGGCAGGGCTAGGACGACGGAGGCCCGCATCTCGGTGGTGCGGGGGCGGGAGCAACGCAGACGAAGCAGAAAGACCGGCCACTCCCAGCCCCCGCCCCTGAGGAGAAATGTCGGGAGACGATGGAACCCTTCGTGGCCGTCCGCTGTCGGTGCTGTGACCGCGTCGGCCCGGCGCCATCCTACCGGCCGGGCACCAAAGATTGCAGCCAGCACTCCTCACAGCTGCTGCCGGAAGCAGAGGGGCGGGCCCCGGGGAGCGTCCTACAGTACTTCCGGCCCTTCTAGGCTGAGGACTCGGGCGCGTGAGGACTCGGAGCGCCAGCGCCCCTCGGCGACCGCCCTGGGCGGGGTCTGCGGACGCGTGGGTGGGGCCGGAGACTCTCCCCGCCTCGCACTCCGGCGCATCCCCGCACCCACGTCAGAAACGGCCGCCCGGTCGCTTCGATTTAATATTAGAGGCACGTTCCTGACTGCACAGCCGCGCAGGGACAGAGAGTGGCAAGTCGTTCATGCACATGCACATGGTGGACGCTCGGACTGTGAAAAGGCGGGCTCTCCAAGCTGCTTTTTCTGTTTTGAGAGAAAGATGACGTTTATGAGAGGAAGGGCTTAGTCCGGAGAAGCAACAAGTGCTCTGCTCCGGCTGCCAGCCGTGTCATGGGAAATAGGTGACCGAGGCGGGCGTGCTGCCAGCTCTCGGCAGAGTCGAGGAAAAGGGGGCTTCGGGGGGCGAGCGCGGCGCCCCGGCTCCCCCTGCCTGCAAGTCAGGGCCCGGAGTGTGGGGGGCGCGCGCCGCGGGAGGGGGAGGGGAGGGGAGGGGAGGGGGGCGCGGGAGGGAGAAGGCACTTCCAGACGCACCGAGGGGAGAGGCGGGGCGCCCGCAGTGTGTGGGGCGCCGCCCTCTGTGGGGGAGGCGGGAAGTGGGACGTGTGCTCGATGTTTTCACAGTCCCGTGTTCGCTCGGATGAAGTGAGGATGACAGAGCCTATCTTAGAGGGTTTGCTCTGTGCAGCCAGAGCCCGTGTCGTGCTGCGCGGCACCCGACGAGGTGCTAAGAGGCCGCTCCCCGCGGTCGCCTCGGCGGCGGCGGCTGTCGCCGGGGGAGCGCCCGGAGCAGACGTGCCCTGCGGGCGCCAACGGGCCGGCTGGGGAGGGTACTTTTTTCATCTGTGTCGTTCTGTACCTTCTAGATTTCGAACCCAATGAATGTTTTGCCTTAAAGAAAAATAAAAAACTTTTCTAAGTGCCACCCATTCCGTCAGCTGCGCGCCGCTCTTGCTCCGCGCGATCCGGAACTCCCCGAGATCTGCTTCCGTGGGTCCCGGCCGCCGCGCGGGGGCTCGGGACGGGCTTGGGGCGTCGGTTTTACTCGGAAGGTCTATCCAGGCGGTAGCGCTGCGTGAGATGTCGCCGTTAGCGTCTCTGGCCCGTAGAGTATTTGTGCGAGAGCAATACTGTGATACATGAAGCTTTTTAAAAATGTGTTGTTTTATTTAGAAAAATATAAAATAAAATGTGTCGTTTAATTTTTTAAAAAGACTGCGTGGAAGTTACAGGGCCATTGTTCCTGTACGGAACCCCCCGTGAGTGCCGGCGCTGCGGGGTGCGGGGGGTGCGGGTGGGGGCGCTCCAGGGGGACCTGTGCCTCCTAAGGGGGTGCGGCCCAGACCGCGCACCCCGGTGGGTGGGCTGCCCGAGGCCGCCCGGGAGCGGCGAGCCCTGCGGTGGCCAGAAACTGCGGCCACGACCCCTGCGCGCAGCTCGGGCGGCGGCGCGGGGAGCTCACTGTCCCCGGAGCTTGGCGTCCTGTCGCCCCGCCGCCGGCCGCGGGTGGATTCAGGGCGGTGTCCGCCGGGCTCCGGGAGCAGCGGTTTCCGTAGTGTAGTGGTTATCACGTTCGCCTCACACGCGAAAGGTCCCCGGTTCGAAACCGGGCGGAAACAACGGTCTCTTTTTCGTCTCGTTTCTACCTCTACGGTCCCTTCCTCACCCCATCATGTCGAGGAAGGTGATTGTCACACCGATCACCTTCACTGGGACTGGAAAACATTCCTTGTAAAATGTTGGCTTTTTAATTAAAGGGAAAACATAACGGACGGGCTTCGCGTCCCGGTCTCCCAGGACACAGAGGGCTCCCTGGAGCTTTTGACTACAATTCCTGCTTTTCTCTCCGGGCCGCTCCTCCCACCGCAGCCCCTCCGGCCAGGCTCAGTTTGAAATCCCCGCTCCGAGTGGCGACCCTCACTACTCTTGGCACAAAGGAGTCAAGGCCATCGGTTCAGACGTTCAGCCAACGCTCGGGAGGGTGTTTGGTTTTTATCCTGAGCGATGGTGACAGGCGCAGAGGCAGCGGGATCGCTCTGATTTCCATCTTAGAGGGATCCTTCGGCCATGGTGAGCCGCAGGTGTGCGGGGCGTGCGGCTGCCTCGGGGGGAGGGGCTGGAACGGACCGCTGGAGGCCAGGCCACAGGAGGCTGAGGAAGGGCCCAGGCGGCCGCAGGTGAAGGAGCTCGATGCCCGGTTTGAACCCGGGCAGGAGAGAAGCTCCCAGGTTTCCGCTTTAGGTGGTTTAATAACCAAGATCAGAGACTGAGCGTTGGGAGTGGGGAGTGACAGAGGAGAGACAGGTGCGGTCAGCCCCCTTGTCAGCAGTTCTGCTTTCCCTGGCTTCAGTTATTCGGGGTCAACCATGATCCCAAAATATTAAATGGAAAATTCCAGAAATAAACATGTTTTAAATTGTTCGCCATTCTCATGCCATGTCAATCCCTCTGGCCCAGGACGTGGATCGTCCCTTTGTCCACGGGCTCCAAGCTTTATATGCCAGCCCTGGTTAGTCAGTTAGTAGCCATCTGGGTTATCAGATCCCATGTTAGGGTATTGAAGTGCTTGTGTTCAAGTCGCCCTTATCTTACTTAATAATGGCCCTAAGGTGCAAGAGTGCTAGTGCTGGCCATTCGGATATGCACGTGTACTTCCTCTACGTTCCTATGTGCGCACAGGAAAAAGCATAGTTCTGGTTCCAGGCGTCCAGTGGGGGTCTGGGGATATAGCCCTGCAAACAAGTGGGTGCTACTGTAATGAGGGCAACCTTGAACAGGTTGGGAGAAGCCCAGGGGGACATTTCCAGGACGCGTGGATCTGAAGCTTGGGGAAAGCCGTCATTGCTGGAGCCACAGATGTGGGGATAAAGGTTGGGTCAAGCTGTGAGGGGGACTCTGACTGCCCAGGGAGATGGCTTCTGGTAGATGGTGGAGGAGTTGGAGGAGGAGGAGAGGCAGCAGGTGAGCTTCCACCAAGGCCAAGGGAGTCGAAATGGGCCGAAAGGGGTGGGGGCCGGGCTGTAGAATCCAATGATGTTGGAGTAAAGGACAGCGGTAACGCATCCATGGACCGGGACCCCTGCGGGTTCCCCGTGATTTGACTACACATCAAGGATTCTTACTCCATCGGGCTCAGCCTCTGTTCCTATTCCTGGTTCCACAGAAATAAGCGTAATATTTTGCAATATTAAGCCATCATTACTACTTTTAAGTTTGCTTATATGTAGATCCACGTATAACATACATTAAAACGCATCCCAATTCTGTACATTAGATGCTAGGGTTGATGAGTTTTATTTTTATAAAATACTTAAAAGATTTCATTAAGTTTTCAAAATTTAATAAAATTTTAGCTTTACTGAAATATCACTGACTTAAAATTTGATATTCATTCATTTCAATCTCCTCTCTTAAAACAGATAATTTTATATAACTTATAAGAAATATATAATTATTTTGAAAGCATGTGTAAAATTAATTTCATTTTTACCTATTTGTATTTATTTTAATTTACATTTCGATGAAGATATACTCAAATTTCATATACTTTGAGTGCATTTTGTGCTTCTTTAACATATTTTTATTTATTATTATTTTTTTATTGCTTAAAGCATTACAAAGGGTATTACATATGTGTCCTTTTTTTTCCCCGCCCTTGACAATACCCCGGCTTCCCCTACCCCCCAGTGTCTTATGTCCATTGGTTATGCTCATATGCATGCATACAAGTCCTTCGGTTGATCTCTTACCCCCCTCCCTCCTGCCCCCCAACCCTCCCCGGCCTTCCCGCTGCAGTTTGACAATCTGTGTGAACATATTTTTATTGATTTCAGAGAGGAAGGGAGAATAGAAACATCAAAGATGAGAGCGTCATTAACCAACTGCCTCCTGCAGGCTCTTTAGCTGGGGATGGGGCCCCACAGCCCGGGAATATGTCCTGGCCAGCATCTCGTGGTTTATGGGTCAATGCTCACCCACTAAACCACGCTTAGACAGGCGTGTTTTGTGTGTTTTAATTCTTTAGATCTTAACTGTCAATAGGGAACAAGTTATGTGAAAATTTAAACCTTGCAACCGTCTCCCTACAATAGATTCTATATATGCCACCCCTGGTTAGTCAGTTAGTAGCCATCTGGATTATCAGATCCACAGAACCAGGGCCTAGAACCATAAACACAGTAATGGACAGAGTTAACCAGGCTCAAGTCTTCGAAGCTACATTTTACCTTCCCTTCTGCGAGGCCCGCTGCTTTTGTTCACAATTTTTTTCTTTTTTCTTTTTTTTATTACTGAACGTGACTGATTTCCCGACCCATTAACGGGTCGCGCTCTACAGTTGGATAAAAATCGTTACCCAGGGACCCCGGGGTATTTATATTCCCGGACTCTGCAGGCCTGGGCGGTGACGGCGGCCTACACCCTATAGGACTCAGGGAAAGGACTTGCTCCTGCCCGTTTCCGTAGTGTAGTGGTTATCACGTTCGCCTAACACGCGAAAGGTCCCCGGTTCGAAACCGGGCGGAAACAGCCGCCGGGGCTCGTCCTTTTTCCCGCCTGGAAGAGTTTCTTTCTCCCCATTAGTGAAGGTCTCCACTTCAGCCTTTTGCCCTCGGAATGGAGGTGCCTGTGCACACATATGCGCGCCTTTTATTCGTCTCCTTACAATCGCGGACCATAAAAAGGCAACGCAGGCGGGAATGCCACGCGACGACAAGTGGATTATTAGAAAGTGCAGGAAGGAAGGATCGGAAATGTCCGGAGGAAGTGAGTTCGGGAAATGTTTTCCCAGGACCACAGGGGCGGTCGCAATCCCATGCACACGGTGGACCGCACCTCGCGCGGGGGACCTGGCCTGCGGCGGGGGAGCGGGGGGGGGGGGTCCCGCAGAGGACCCCACAGTCGCGTTCACGCGGGGGGCCACCGAGGCCCCGACGCGTCTCAGGGGAAGTGGTAGATGGAGCCAAGGGCCGGGGACCGGGGAAGAAACGGGGCCCGGGGTAAAGTCGCTCAGCACAGCGGTCCTGCCCCGGCCTCCCGGGGACCCCGCCGCTCCCGCCCGCGCCGAGGGCCAGGGGCAGAGGCGGCGAGAGCCTCGGAGAAGCAGCCCGGCGCGCGGGACCCCAGCCCGAGCTCCGGTCCCCCCCATACAGCCCGAGTCCGCCTGGAAAAGGGGGTGCACGCTCTTGCACACCTGACGGGGCACCCTTACACCTGTGACAAGCAACTCATTTCCCGGCTGTTCTGCCAAACCTGGAAGCCAAACCAAGAAAACATCAAAGTGGAAAATCAAATTCTCTTTAACGGTTTGTGTGTCTTAAATGTAGACGACGCGCTCCTGACTCACAGCATAGGCAGTAATGGCGAGACTCGTGAGGCCGCCTGCATTCCGTAAGCAGCGATTGAACGGAGCAACTTCAAAACGGAGCTGGAGCTGCTGGGCCAGAGCAACTGCCGCGCAGCCTGCTGCCTGGCCCCTTAGGGATGTTAACACCCGGCAGAATAGCCTTGGACTGGGCCGAGCCAGCCTATGCTTGTGAAAGGCCTGTCAGCAAAGATAACAAGAAAGCAGTCATTATGGCTGCAGGACTGATGACTACCCGACGGAAAACTAAAAACATGGCTTAGAATTAACATCACTGTGTTATGTCTCCTGCACCAATAGAAATGCCTTCCTTCTGTTGATGTCCTTGTTCCCCTTCCCCTTCTCATAAAACCCCTTGCCTTTGTCTCCTAATCCGAACACTGTTTGGGCTTCAGCGACTCAGACTCGGTGCTCACAAATAGCTGTTTTTATTGATCGCAAATAAATGTTTGTTGCCTCTCACTTTGAAAGGCCTTTTTACCGTTTGGTTAACAATTCCAATAACTTGCCCACAGAAATCAATGCCGTGCCCATTTCCTTGTCATCGCCTTGCTCTTTCATACTTATGTGTATGCCTTCTCAGAATGTATAGATGTACTCACCCAAGGAGGAGGGCCAGGGCCCAGCCATGGATCTTAGAGACTAAGAGGAGTGAAGCATTCTGAACCCCATTTGGAAGAATCCTCCAAGTTCCCTTGCTGACCCCATTTCTTTCCACCACCCGCCTCCCACCCCCCCTTCAAGCTGATTTCCTTGGTGGCCCCAGGACTCTGGGAGGTCAGAACTGTCACTCAGGCCTGTCACTCTTCTCCAGGTGGGTTTTGATCGGTGCCTCAGCTAATGTGAGTCTCCACCATCTTCCTGAGGAGACAGTAAACAGATCCAGGTCAACACGAGTACCCTCACTGCACTGGCCGGGCAGGAAGCTGGCGTGAATCAGATTTCTTGGGGTCAGGCTTAATGCTGACCTGTCATTATGGCTTTGTAGCTTCCCTAGACTGACCTGGTTTCAATGACACTATGATTCTCTTTTTTGAGGCTGAAGCTGCAACTGCTTGTCAGTCAGTGGAAACCCCTTTCCACCAACCCCCTTTGTCCTCTCAGCATCGCGCTCACAATTTGAAAGCATCCTTGATTCCTGGTGGCAATCCCATCCTGGGCCTAGCTCAATCTTTCCTGCCCTGGGATGCAGGGGCTTTCAGGGAACTCACTTTGTTGTTGTTGTTGTTGTTGTTGTTGTTGTTGTTGTTGTTTTCAGTGAAGAGTAAAAGAAAAGAGCCAAACCTGGGTGCCAGTACAGTACACAGGCCAAAGGTCCCTGTCTCCCCACTTCTGAGTTACCCTAGGGAGATAGTTTAGAGCAGAATGTTATTGTGAAACCCCAAGCACCCATCTCCCAGCTTCAGCAATTTTCTCTTTCCGCCATTCCTGTTTCACCTCTGCCTCCACCACCTCCCACCCCCTTGCTCTTTTCTTTATAGTCCTCAGATTTCACAGACTATCCTTCTGTAGTCTCTCTGTTGACCGTCTTCCCTTCCCTCTGGTCGTCTGGTACTCTGTAGACCTTCAGAGTTTAGGAAATAATATTAGTAGCTACAGATCCCATGAACTGGGCTGTGGTATGGACTAGGCACTGGCAACAAACCTAGCGTGTGCCACTGTGAAAAGGAAACTTCATCTATTTATTTGCTGCATCAGAGTAAGAAAGGGGCCAGGCCCCTACCCTCCTGCTTACCTTCTGATAGGCAAGTAAAATAGCAAGCAAGTAAACAGATAAAGAAATAACAAGAGAGCTATAAGGACTGGGAGAAAATTAAAGACGATGATCTGATAAAGTGGCCAGCAAGCAGACGACAACATTAGAGAGCTGGGCCGGGAAAGGTGACAGAGGTGACAATGAGCGGAGGCATGAAGCTAAAGAGCCAGCCTTCCCAAAGTATTAGGGAAGAGGCCCAGGGTAGGAGGGAGCTTGTGGGTTCAAGGACAGAGGGAAGACCAGGGGTTTGGAGGGTAAGGAGCCACAGTATACCTCCTTGGCTCTTCATCCTGATGACTCCATCTCCTCCACCATTTGCTGTTTTTCTTTGCAAGTGGATTGGAAAATGAGTGGAGGCCCCAGCTGGGTTTGGCTCCATGGATGGAGCATCAGCCTGCGACTAAGGGTCCCGAGTTGTATTCCAGTCAAGGGCACATGCCTGGGTTTCCGGCTCCCTCCCCAGGAGGGGGCGGTGCAGGAGGCAGGCAATCAATGATTCTCTCTCATCATTGATGTTTCTATCTCTCTCACTTTCCCTTCCTCTCTGAAATCAATAAAAAATGATTGCAAGTAAGCAATCAACCTGGGTGCTGTGGGTTGGGAGGTAGAGGAGGGAGTCTGCAGCAACAATCGAGATTCAGATATCAACTGTGCAACCTAACCAGTGCCTCCTCTTCTCCCACTAATGAGGCTTCCAATACATAAATCTATAATTGTCACTTGAAATGTCCATGAGAATAGCACCAATGGCTTAGATCAGGGGTCCTCAAACTACGGCCCGCGGGCCACATGCAAATACAAATATTGTATTTGTTCCCGTTTTGTTTTTTTACTTCAAACTAAGATATGTGTAGTGTGCATAGCACTTTGTTCATAGTTTTTTTTTTAACAATAGTCTGGCCCTCCAACGGTCTGAGGGACAGTGAACTGGCCCCCTGTTTAAAAAGTTTGAGGACCCCTGGCTTATATGTTCAAGATGACACTTAATGAAAGGATTCTTTAAAATATTGCCAGTTTATAAGAAAAACAATAACATTTGTAAATTGGTTTATAACCTTAAGAATAACTAGACTTTAACATTTACAACTGCAATGCATTGAATAGTCATCACAAAACAAGTGTGCATTCTTTTCCATATTCAAACACCTCCCTCCTTGCCCTTAGACACCAAACATCTCAAATAACAACAGAAAGAGTTTCCCAAAATATCCAGTTATTTTAAGCCGGTTGGTCCTGAAACAGAATGGAGGAGCAGGTCATTTGGGGTCATCTTTTTGGCCACTCTTCCTGTTTTGGCAGCAGGCCTCCAGAATTAGGTGGCTCTGGTTGACATTTTGTCTTCCTCCTTACCCAAAAGTCACATTCCCCAGGACACCAGCAGGGGATTGAGACCTGTCTCTTATCTGGGGGACTTGTACCCTTAAACCCATGTGACGTGAGATACATGGCAGTGAAATAACGGGGTGAGCATTTGACGTGGGCTGGGCATTTCTCCCGATGCCACGCAGATCCTGGGAGAATGACTTGGTGAAGGGGAACCAGGGACTGTTTAAGAAAGACCTGAGACTGGAATATTTTTAGACTCATCAGAAAACACGCACAAACATATTAAAATTGGAGATGATATTTTAAAATGAAAATATTCAAGTGGATGGTTGATTAATAATTTATATGTAAATTGTATATAATCATTATTGTAAGACCACTGCACAAACTACATGTATGTGACACCAGCCAGTAAAAAAATCATTTACAAACTTAATTTCTTACATCTGGTTGGATTCTTCCTGTCCAAGGAAGAAGATCTGCAGAGTAAAGAATAACTGAATAGCCCTTTCCAATGAGGTTGTGGCTTTGCAAGAGAAGAAAACATGATGGCCTCTAAAGAAACAGGCCTGAGAAGAGAAGAAAAACTATGAGATTATGAGCCATAAACCAGAGTGACACTGTGACCTGCAGAATCTTTTGTCTGAGTGTGCTCCTGTGAGAGGCAAAAGGAGAGTTCTTTTCCCCGCCAGGCGGTGCCCTGCAGGCCCTGCCAGGGGTATCATCCTGCCAGAGAGCCGGTCAGGAGCCCTGGCAATGTTAAGGGTGTGGGGGAGGAGGGAGTCAGATGTTTAGTTTTTTGTTTGTTTGTTTTTGCTAAAGCAGCCCATTGCTACCACAGCCGTGGAGAAATAGGCAATCTCATTCATGGCTGATGGGAGGGAATACCAGCTGGTAGGATCCACAACTGGGTGATTTGCCTATTTTTATAAATTACAATAGCATCTGTACATTGACCCAGTAATCTCACTTCTGGGAATGTGCCCTGCAGATATGAATGCAAAAGTGAAAAATGACAATGGTATACGCTTACTACCTGCAGCGTTAATTGTAATAACAAGAGATTGGAAACAGCATAAATGTCCACCAGCAGGTGATGTGTTAAATAAACTATGATTCATCTACAGCAGAATAGTATGAGGCTGCAAAGAGAGACTGAGGACATTTTCTATGTCTTGAGATAGGAAGATCTTCAAGCTACAACAGAGCTGTAATTATATTTTTGTGCAAGTAAAGGGAAATAAAATATGTCCACTTCTTGTACAGACCCAAAGTAAGTGAAAGCAGAAATCCAAATGGATATTTGTATACCCGAGTTCATAGCAGCATTATTTACAAGCCGAAAGATGGAACGAGCTCGCATGTCTATTGAAAGATGAGTGGGTAAACAAAATGTATTCTATACATACAATGGATTATTTTTCAGCCTTAAAAGAAAGGAAATTTTGACACGTGCTACAACAGGAATGAACCTTGAAGACATTATGCTAAGTGAAGTAATCCAGTCACAAATGGACAGATATTGTATGATTTTTCTTAGATGAGATACCTAGAGTAGTCGAACTCATAGGAACAAAAAGTAGAATACCAGGAGCTGGGGGAAGGAGAGACTGGGACATAATTGTTTACTGGGTCCAGAGATTCAGTTGGGGAAGATGGCAAAGTTCTGGAGATGGATTGTGGTGATGGTTACACAACAACAGCAACATGGATGTGTGTAAAGCTGCAGAACTGTACACTTAAAAATGGTTAAAATGGCAAATTTTGTTATGCATATTTTACACAATTTTTTAAGAACTCACTTTGTCCACGTAAACAGGCTAGAAATAATGAACAAGGGTGTAGCCATAAAAAGCCTAAACAAATATCGCACACAGGAAATGTCCATTACAGGATTTCTTCGGGTTTTCCAAGCTGTCAGGCAATGTATGAAAACAAAAATTACCTGTTCGCCCAACGTGGGGCTCGAACCCACGACCCTGAGATTAAGAGTCTCATGCTCTACCGACTGAGCTAGCCGGGCGCGGTGGTAGCACCTAGCCATATCTTCAGTCAATAATTATTACCTCGCTGTGGGATTAGGCCTGCATCTAGCTGGAGGGGAGCTCGGAAACAAACTCGGAGGATTGTGCCTGACCGTCCCTCCTACTGCCGTCAGTTTCCTGCTTGTCCTTTGCCCTTTTCCACCCCCGTGAAGCTCACGGTGCGAAGGGAATACGCGCGCAGGACGATGCCGGTGGCCGCATCACCCTGTAATGTTTTAATCTGGAGTCAAAAGGCAACGTCAGGGGATGGGAGAGGCGAGGGCCGCAGCCGACACCTCCAACGTGGGCAACCATAGAATACACAGGGGATATAGTATAGAATTGTACACCTGAAACTATATAATTTTATTAACCAGTGTCACCCCAATCCTTTTTTTTAAAAAAAAAAAGGAAACACCAGTGTCTGAGATTTTCCCTGGGGCTGGGAACACATTGCGTTTTTGAATTTGGGAGACAAATTAAAAAAAGCGCAAGCCCACGCTGGAGATGCCGGGGATCGAACCCGGGGCCTCATACATGCAAAGCATGCGCTCTACCACTGAGCTACATCCCCCACTTGCTGAAAGCCCCTTTCCTATCCTCCCTTAGCAGTGTCTTCGTGCAGGGGATGTGCACATTGATGGCCCCCAGGGAGCACGACACCCCAGAAGTTGCAAACCCCAGCGTGCTGGCAGCGTCCCGAGGGTTTCCAGGGCTCTCTACTCAATGCCCACGGGGGCGCGGGCCTGGACGGAAGGACGCCCCGGGGAGGGCAGGGCTGGGATAAACACCCGGAGGCAGCGGTGGAAAAAGAAGGGGAGGTCTTTTGATGTGAAGCGAAAAAGAAAAGAAGACTGTGCAGGATGCTGTGTTTATTTATTTTTTTTTAAAAGGAGTGTAGTAAATATAATATTTGTATAAAATAATTCAGAATTGCCTGGGATGGGGAGGGAACTGGGGTCTAGGCGATTGACAGACTTTTCACTGTAAACCGCTGTTTTTGAATCACGTCCAAATCAATTCAACCCAAGAAAAGTTTAGGGAGCGCCTACTAGGTACCAAGAATTGCTCTAGAAAGCCGGTGGTCCAATGGTCCAAGATCACACAGTCCATCGCTCTAACAGCTCGCATTCCAGAGGAAGCGGAGTGCTGGATTGAAAATAAAATGGTAAGGTGTGATTGTAGACAGGCTTCATTGAGAAAGGTAACTTCTTCTTCTTCAATCTTTTTTTTTTTTGGTTTGAGAAAAGGTAACTTTTGAAACAAGACTCGAAAGGAGGTGGCAAGAAGAGCCAGGCACGTGTCTGGGAGAAGAGAGGTCCCAGTCCAGAGCCAGTTCAAAGGCCGTGAGGTAGGGCCTTTTGCCGTGTTGCAGGAACAGCAAGGAGGTGCCTGCGGTTGGAGGGGAGTCCATAGGACAGTGGTGAGAGGTGAGGGTACAGAGGAGGCCCAGTGCAAGGAGGAGGAGAAAGACTGGGGTGGGGTGACAGGTGGGAGCCACTGGAGGGTTTGAGCAGAGAAGGGCCATGATTTGATTTAAAAGCACCATTTCCACAAGATTGTTCTCACAGCTGGGTGAAGCGAGGGCGGCAGAGTGGGACAGAAGGGGAGAGATTTGTTGCTCATTGGAGATGATGCAATGGAGGGAGAGACGGAGGACTCGGGGTGAGGTGTGCACCATTTTCCCCTCTTGGAGTCACAGAGGGCTCCCTGGTTTTGTCCTGAGCCCCTGGAGGGTTGGAGCTCCTGGTAAATGGGGTGGGGAAGGCTGTGGGGGAAGCACGTGGTGGTGCAGATCAGAAGTCCAGGGTGGAGAGGCGACGCTGGAGCTGAAGGTGGAAGCCAGGGCTCCTGGGCGTCCTGTGTTAGGCTTTTAGGGCTAAGCCTGTGTGCTCTGGTGTCACAGGGATAGGGGCACCTAGTAAAGTGTCAGAGATCAGAAGGGAGTGAGTACAGACAGGGAACCCAGGACTGAGCGGGGCAGGGAGAAGAGATGGAGGCAGCAGGCCACAGAGCCATAGAGCCACAGAGCCACAGAGCCATAGAGCCACAGAGCCATAGAGCCATAGAGCCACAGAGCCGTAGAGCCACAGAGCCACAGAGCCATAGAGCCACAGAGCGGGGACACGTCTGGAAGGGCCGGGGAAGGGTGGCAGGAAGGAGGAAGCATGAGACCAGAGGGCAGGTGAGGTGAGGCCCGAGAAGGGGTCTTTGCCTTTGGGTTAGGATCGCTGAGGTCACTGGTGCCTTTAACCAGAGCGATTTCTGGGGAGGCTGAGGGCGCAAGCTGGTCCCCGGTGGTCCCCGGGGGGCCTGAGACAGGGCTGCAGATAATGCCAGCAGCTCTGCAGGGGGCTGAGGAGATAACGCGGGGCGCATAACATCGAGTAAACTGGGAGAATTTACTGTCAATGTGTTATTGTTTATAAACATAATTAACTGACGCAGAAACAAGGGGGAGGGGACGCTGGCAGGAAAGGTGGCTACACAGGGGGATGCAAGGCCGCGCTTGGGGGTGCGGACTGAGCTGGGTTCCAGCTCTAAGTTGCTCCGGCATGGCCGTCCCCGCTGCTGGCGGTACTCTGACCTGGCGGAGGCACATGGGACTCTGACACCCATTGATGCGGCGGTTTTTCCGCAAGGGGACCCGAAGGCCAGCAGACTACTTTCTTGCACCCTTAAAGG
>NW_005871771.1:36795-37842 GCF_000147115.1 Myotis lucifugus | reverse complement strand
GGAGCTCTTCCGCGAGCCGGTGTCGGTCGAGTGCGGACCAATCAATCTGCCGCGCCTGCATCGCGCGCTGCTGGGAGCGCCCGGGCGCGAGCGCCGCCGCCCCGCGCCTGCCCTGCCCGCTGCCCTGCCCGCAGTGCCGCGAGCCCGCGCGCCCCAGCCAGCTGCGCCCCAACCGGCAGCTCGCCGCCGTGGCCGCCCTGCTGCGGCGCTTCAGCCTGCCCGGTGCCGCGGCCGAGCGCGGGCCCCCGGAGGCGGCGGGGTGCGCGCAGCACGGCGAGCCGCTCAAGCTCTACTGTCAGGACAACGGGCGCGCCATCTGCGTGGTGTGCGACTGCGCCCGCGAGCACCGCGCCCACGCCGTGATCCCGCTCGACGAGGCTGTGCAGGAGGCCAAGGTGAGCGCCCCCGCGGGTCCCCGCGACCCTGCCCGGCCTCACCCGACGCCGTGCCGACGCGCCGGCAGCAGACAGGGCGGGGAGAGACACTCCGGTGAGCCCCTGCCTCCTTCCTCCTGCTCAGCCCTGGCGCCGTGGCGACCCCTCCGTCACCCCCGCACCCCCAGTACCCCCAGTACCATCGCCTGGGCGATGTCCCACAGACTTGGAGAGTTTCTTTCTTTTCCTTCCCCGGCCTCTAGCGTCGACTTTGGCGCATCCACACGGCCGCTGCCCCGGCTCCCAGCTCACCCCGCGGGTGGGAGGCCCTTCCCGAGGGGTCGGGGACAGTGGGTGGTCCGGGGGTTGGAGCAGAACCAGGGACGAGCCGTCTGGGGCTTCCTTTTTCTGTTCCCCGCCTCCTTCGCTGGGGGCCTCCCGTTGAGAAGGGGTGTTTTCCCGCCTTGAAACTTGGAACAACTGGATGGGTCTTTGGGGACGTGAAGAACCCTCGGGGCTTTTTGGCGGTCACCCCTGAAGGGTGGCCCTTGTTCCCCCCTGTTGCAAAAGCCAGGGCTGTGGCCCACCCCGGCCCTCCCTTCCTTCAGGGCCGCAGGGGCCCGCCCCCTTTGCTTCCTGGGGGGTTTTTCCGGGGTCTCTCTTTGACCCACCG
>NW_005871771.1:25272-36695 GCF_000147115.1 Myotis lucifugus | reverse complement strand
GGCTGAAGGCCCTGAAGAGTGACCTGGAGGACTATGAGGTGTTCCGCTCCACCGAAGAGAAGGAGAGCAAGGAGCTCCTGGTGAGCCCCCTCCCCGCAGCGGAAGCCACCCACACCTGGCAGTTGTGTGTGCGGTGGTGGAGCATGTGCAGTGGAACCGCAGAGGTGGATTTAGAAAGATAATTGGGTGCATGTTATAAAAGGCGACCCTATACTTTATCATGTAACGAGGGCTTTTGCAAGCGAAAGGAGGTGCTAAACTAACCCTAGAACAGCTGGCTTTGACTGGAGCTGTGCCAGGGCACCGGGGTGTACAGCCCTGTTAGTATTACACCCCAGGTAGGGCCTTGGAGCCTCCCCCGATGGAATGCCATAATGTTTCTGCGGAGGAACGTGCATATTCAGACTCAGTGAGAGCATAAATACAGCAAATAGCCTCGTGTCAGCCCAGGGCATTTTTCTTGCCACCGGAAGAGTTATGAAAAGACTGTTTTTTCATTTTTAGAGTTCTGAGGTTTTGCAATTAGGCTAAGTGGAAGGGGGCTCACAGGGTCAGAGCGCTGAGGGTGGGAAGTCTGGCGACCAGTCCCTAGGAGCTCCCGCTGCACAGCCCCGGGTGCCCATGACCCCTGGTGGGCGGGAATTATATTTTGTCTTCTTTTCGGTGGAGCAGGAAAGTGAAACGGGCTCCTTTTGATGAGGCGAGCAGCGTGGGTCACGGACTGTCATTTTCTACCTCGAAAATTCAGTTCTTCGCTCGATAAGTCGGTGCTAAAAGAATGGAGGATCTATGGGGAGTCTGTTAGGAGAGGGCCACGCAGTTCTGAAGTTGGGAGCTGGAGGACCCTCCTATCCTCAAGCTGGGGAGGGGTGGTGTGGGGGGAAGACCTGAGTTCAGGCCCTTCCTGACTTCACCTGCACTGGTGCCCCTGCCTCCCTGTGCACCCCAGCCCTCCCTTCTGATCGTTCACTTCCCGCCCCAAGGAAGAGCGTAACCCTCATCTCCAGACTCCCACCCTCTTCTGGAGGCAGGAGTGAGCATGTGGCTCCTCCATCCACGGCACAGAGGCCTCCCACATCGTGGGCAGCGTCCTGTTTCTGGCCCTACCCACCATGACACCGCTTAGCACCTGCCCCTGGGTCCCCTGCCAACCACCCCTCTGGCCCCGTATTCTTTAGAATTACAAAATACTGCCTGCTAATACAGCAGTAGAGGTAGAGGATAGCCCGTGCTGCATGATAACAGAATGAATGCTTTTATCTGAAAGTGCTCTTGCCACTTAGGAGTGCTTCTCAGTGGGGGCAGTTTTGGCCCCCAGGGGATATTTGGCAATGTCTGAAGATATTTTTTAAAAATATATTTTTATTGATTTCAGAGAGGAAGGGAGTGGGAGAGATAGAAACATCCACGATGAGAGAGAATCATTGATCTGCTGCCTCCTGCATGTCCCCCACTGGGGATCGAGTCTGCAACCCAGGCATGTGCCCTTGACCGGCATAAAACCCGGGACCCTTCAGTCCACAGGCCGACAGTCTATCCACTTAGCCACACCAGCCAGGGCTGGAGAATTTTCTTGTTGTCAACCCTGGGGCAGGGGTGCGACTGGCATTTAATGGTAGAGGCCAGGGTGCTGATTAAGCACCCTGCAATGCGCCGGACAGCCCGCTACAACAAAGAACTGTCTGGCCCCGAATGTCAGTAGCGCAGAGGCTGGTAAGCCCTGATTTCGAGTATTTTGGCTAATGTCATCCCACTTGCGTTATTTCCTTGGGAGGCCGGATGATATAGTTGCAAGAAATGCAGGTTCTTGGCTCAGACTCCCTGGGGTGGAGTCCTGGCTCCCCACTTACTGGTGACAGACGTGCTGCTCTGTCTCTCTCCTCGTTTGTACAATGGGGTGAAAGTGCACCCACATCGTTGGGTTGTCAGCGTGGAGTGAGTTTACACCTGTAAAGGACCCCAGGCCCAATGTCCTGAGCGCCCCGGTGGGGTTGGGAGGGGGTGGGAGGGAAGAGCCATGGTCTGAACCCACGTCTCTTGAATTCAAAACCCACTCACGGGCTCCTCTTCCAGCCTTTTAAAAAAATCTTAGTGGTTTCAGAGAGGGAGGGAGAGGGAGAGAGAGATAGAAACATCAATGATGAGAGAGAACCATAGATCGTCTGCCTCCTGCACATCCCACACCGGGGATCCCGCCCGGGCTGGGATTCGCGCCGTGACCTCCTGGTTCATAGGTCCACACTCAACCACTGAGCCACGCTGGCTCCGTTCGGGCTTTTAAAGAAGAGGGACTGTGGCGGCTGAGCTTGTCCTGGAGGGATGGAACCCTCCTCACTTCTCGCTAGTCCTTGTCATGTGCAGCCCCGCGCACATACTCATGTGAAGGATCCAGGGGATCCGTAGCATGAGCCTGTGTCTGAAAACACAGGAGCAAACATCCAGTGGGTCCTGGTAATGGAAGTAACAGAATAGGAAGCCTGCACACAGCAGATTCTCACTTGGGTCAGGTCGGTGTGCTGCCACCTCTGGTCACTGGCATTGATTTTCCTTCTTTTTCTGCAACTTGCAGATTTTGTATTGTGAGCATATGTTACCTTCATAATTGCTAAACAGAAATGGTGCTCTTTAAAGTGAAGCGAAGGCCCTGGCTGGGTGGCTCAGTTGGTTCGAGCATAGTCCCCATACGCCAAGGCTGTGGGTTTGTCCTTGGCAGGGCACATGCAAGAATCAGCCAAGGCTGGCCGGAGAGGCTGAACCAGGAGGGCGTGGTTGGATTCCCCGTCAGGGCGCATGCCTGGGCTGCTGGCTGGATTCCCTGTGAGGGATGTGCAGGACGCAGCAGATCAGTGATTCTCTCATCATTGATGTTTCTGTCTCTCCCTCTCACTTCCTCTCTGAAATCACTAAAAATATGTCTTAAGAAAAAAAAAATCAACCAAAATAAGTGGAACAACAAATCGATGTTTCTCTCTCCCCCTTCTTCTCCCTCTCTAAAGTCAATTTTTTGCCAAAACCGGTTTGGCTCAGTGGATAGAGCGTCAGCCTGCGGACTCAGGGGTCCCAGGTTTGATTCCGGTCAAGGGCATGTACCTGGGTTGCGGGCACATCCCCAGTGGGAGATGTGCAGGAGGCAGCTGATCGATGTTTCTAACTCTCTATCTCTCTCCTTCCTCTCTGTGGAAAATCAATAAAATATATTTAAAAAAAAATAAAGTCAATTTTTAAAAAAAAACTTTAAAATGAAATAAAGTCTGCAAGCCTCCAGCGTGCTTGGGTCTGGGGTGACCCTGTGCATTCCTATAGTGCTTGCTAGAACATTTTGGAACGGTTTGAGGCCTTGCCCTGCTGCATCCGGAGCAAGGTTATAGAAATTTCAGACAATCACATAAATAAATAAATAAATAAAATGAAATAAAGTGAGTGAAAGTTGGAGGGATGATGAATGTTAAAAAACAAAATTCAACTGAGTATATTTTAAAGATCTTATTGGCTTTATTCAGTGGTTGATGAATTGGGCAGCATCTAATCTAGCAGATAGAAAGGAACCCCAAAGAGCTGTATTAGGGGAGAGATTTTATAAGCAGAGGTAGCAAGGACAAGGAATGTCTGCAGGCAAAAAAGCCGGTTTGGTTATTGCAAGGCTACTTTCCCAATCAGGGAGGGCAGGTTATCAACAAAGGCAATTCCTGATCAGCTGGTTTAAGATCCCATTTCTGGCCCTAACTGGTTTGGCTCAGTGGATAGAGCGTCGGCCTGTGGACTGAAAGGTTCCAGGTTTGATTCCGGTCAAGGGCATGTACCCTTGGTTGCGGGCACATCCCCAGTAAGGGGGTGTGCAGGAGGCAGCTGATCGATATTTCTAACTCTATCTCTCTTCCTCTCTATAAAAAAATCTATAAAATATATTTAAAAAAAGAAAAGATTCCATTTCTGGGATAGCCGAAACTGCAATGAAGCCTGTTTAGCGAGGTGGTGCTTAGCATAGCGACTCGATACGGGCCTGTGTTCTTGTATGTGACACATAATAAATGTGTTTGGGGAAGAAAGAGCGCCCGCCATTTAATACTGAGAGTGGCCCGGGAGGCACTCGTTTACCTTCCTTTTCAGACGAGGAAACGGCAGCCTTCAGTAGTTCTTAGGTGAGTTTGGAGTTGCCCTCGGTTTGAGGGAGAGCCCAGGTACAAAGACACGTGGGCACATCTGTGCCGGGGGAAGCGAGAGCGTGTATTGAAGCGGCTGCGCCCTCAGCGGTGGGGTATTTAAATTAGAGGCTGTGCAGGGTGTGCCTGTGTGGGTGAGCCTCTGGCCCCTGAGCAGCGAGGCGGGTGTAACCCTCCTCTGTGGGGTGGCTCAGCGCTCCTGTCCAAATGCCAAGTCTCGATGCTCATGTCCCTCACCTCTGCAACTTCTCTCCCGAGACAGAAGCAGATGGCAGCCGAGCGAGAGAAGGTGGGGGCGGAGTTCCAGGCCCTGCGGGCCTTCCTGGTGGAGCAGGAGGGCCGGCTCCTGGGCCGCCTGGAGGAGCTGTCCCGGGAGGTGACCCAAAAGCAGAACGAGAACCTGGCCCAGCTCGGGGGCGAGATCGCCCAGCTGTCCAAGCTCACCAGCCAGATCCAGGAGACGACCAGCAAGCCCGACCTTGACTTTCTGCAGGTGAGTGGCTCCCCAGGGCCGAGTCCTTTATCCTAAGGCGTTGCCAAGGCAGCGAGAACAGAGTCAGGTCCTGTGAACTTAGCGACTCACACAGTCTGCAGCCAGGGGGGCCTGGAGAGAGGTGCCCTGATGTCCCTGGGGTCAGTCAGGTCTAAAGGGATGTGATAAAACTGTCCTCCCCGTGAGGAACAAGAATATGTCTTACATCATGTTCCAGCAGGCGCACACTGAGACAAGTCCCAGGAAACAACACCTGCACTAGTGTGATGCACTTAGATGTTTTCTATCCTATTTCATTAGAAAAATAGTCACAATCTCGTCCTACTTACCTGGCAGGGGAGATACCGTGGTCACGAGGGCGGTTTTCCCAGAGCGAGGCTTGTCCGTTGCCCTGTGGATGTGCTGACCCCTGCGATTTCCCCACATGTGGGAAACGGGTCTGCATAATTTGCAGTAGGGAGGACTGCATTCGCGCTCTCCCCTGAAAAAAATAAAAATAAATAGTGACAGTCTACGAAATAAACTTCACAAGACACAAATGGATCAAAAACAGTCACTTATAAGACACTGGTCTGAAGGAGCAGTCGCTGCGTAAAGGCTCTGACTTGTCTTGGTGGCGTGAGAGCAGAGGCCACGCTGGGCCCAGCACTTGGCTCCAGGGAGGATTCTGTAGTGACGGAGCATTTCAGAGCTGTGCATGGGGTCAGGGGACCCACCATGTTGACGAGATGCCCAGCTCCAGGCACAGTGGGGGAGCCCTTGGCACCTGGTGTCATGGTGGGTGTGGTAGCCCTGCTTATTGCCTCTTCCTCTGGACACAGGGCAGGGCCAGTTTTATTTTTTCAGAGGTGAATGGAGGTTACCTGATGTTGATTTTGTTTTCTTTCATCTTTCTTTCCAGGAATTTAAAAACACACTGAGCAGGTGAGTGGACCTAATGGTTCCTCGGGCCCCTCTTAGCCGGTTCTTTCCTACCGCGTAGCCTCTTTATCCCCCACCCCCAGCCCCTCACCTCCCACGGCCCCACCGCCTTATCTGGTACCTTCTGAGGCAGGAGTTGCTGTGCCGGGTGTGGGTGTGGGCATGAGACCAGGCTCGCCTTTTCCTGCGTCTCCCCGCCCAGGGGGCCTCGCCGTCCTAATGGTGGGAGTGGGACAGTGTTCGTGGGCCTTCCTCCTCGTCCTGCAGGTGCAGCAACGTGCCGGCCCCCAAGCCAAGCACAGTCTCTTCTGAGATGAAGAATAAAGTCTGGAACGTTTCCCTCAAGACCTTTGTCTTAAAGGGGCTGCTCAAGAAGTTCAAAGGTAGGCCCAGGTGTGGGGCTGGGCCATGAGGTGCCAGGGGCAGGGGTGTGGTTTTGGAGGTTTGGGGCCCAGAGACGTGCCTTTCCCGAAGCTGTGTGAGCACAGCAGCACTGGGGTATGTGGTGATGAACTTACTCAGGCCCCCTCGGCGCAGAGCTCCCCCCGGGGACCCACAGGATAGAGGGGCATTGGGGGCGGACGAGGATGGGGAAGGAGATCCCAGCTCTGACCAGCTCCGGGCAAAAGAGGGGAAGCTGGACAGGACAAGCCAGAATCCTGCCTCTCCCGCACCTGCGCTGGCCCGGTGCCTCGGGCCTGCCTGGGAGCAAGTGAGCCAGCGGGGCCATCCGTGTCAGGAGGTGCAGTCACTGTCGTTGTCAGACAATCTCCGTGTCATTCACGCTCACCTGCTTGGTTTCTCCTCAGAGGACCTTCGTGGAGAGCTGGAGAAAGAGGAGAAAGGTACGGTAGCCGTGGGGATGGCGTGAGTGCCTGTTACTGCCTCATGGGGAATTCACTCCCTGCAGGCGACTGTCTCTCTGGGCTCTGCGTGCGGGTGGTTCCCTCTGCCCGCCCACCGCCCACCTCCGTGCCTGCCATCTACTCCCCTTCCCTGACCATACCTCACAGCGCCCACTCCCGCAGGCCACGGGGGGCCTGTAGGCTTGTGGCCCGGAGCAGGAGTGCCCTGCCCCTCAGGATGCTTAGGTTGGGGAAGGCTTGTCAGTCACCTACACAAGCCCCTCTCTCCCCTGTCCCCACTCCCAAACTTACTGAGGCCTCTTCTGGGGACCGGAGTTGTGTGCAGGGGTGAGGGGAAGCAGGAAGAAACGGAGGACAAGGGAGGTGGTTCTTACTCCTGCGGAATTCTGGGTGAGTGGGACCCAGCCCCACAGGGAGGGGAGTGGGGGGCCAAGCCAGACTTTGCCTGGAAAGAATCTAAACCAGGCGAGTCAGACTGTGCCCCTCCTGTGCACAGAGCCCTGCACAGGCCCCTCTCACTCAGCAAAGGCTGCAGTTCTCCAGGCACCCTCGGGCCGCCCTGCACGGGCTCCCCGGGGGCATCCTGTTCCCCGAGGGCACACACTTCCCTGGGCTGGGCCCTGTTGCACCAGACGGCCGCCTGCCTGGTGTCTTCACCTTCTCTGTGTCTTCGCCTAAATGTACCTTTTCAGTGAGGCCGTCCTTGGCCCCTCTAGTTGAGATCACAGCTGCTGTCCTGATCCCTCTTCTATATTTTTAAAATTATTTATTGTCTCTCCTCCCCTCTTCCAACAAAGGAAGCTGCAGGAGGGCTGGGATTCCCAGGGCCTGCTCATAGGAGGCCTGGAACACTGAAAAGTGTGCATATTTGAGCTTTTTCTTTTCTTTCATACACACACACACACACACACACACACATATGTATATATTTCAGAGAGGAAGGGAGAGGGAGAGATACAAACATCAATGATGAGAGAGGATCATTGATCAGCTGCCTTCTGCACACCTCACACCCTCACACTGGGGATCGAGCTCTCAACCCTGGGCATGTGCCCTGACCGGGAATCGAACTGTGACCTCCTGGTTCATAGGTCGATGCTTAGCCACTGAGCCATGCCGGCCAGGCTCTAGCTTTTTCTTATGGAAAATTTCAAACATATGCTCAAGTAGAGAGATAAGCGTAACAAATATTACATGCTCATCATACACCCTCAGCAATTACCACTGACACCCCTGCTTATTTCTTCCTACTGGACTATTTTGAAGCAAATCACAGATAATATCATTTCCATAAATATTTCAGTATTTGACCTCTAAAGAGAGACTTTTTTAAAAAATATATTTTATTGATTTTTTTACAGAGAGGAAGGGAGAGGGATAGAGAGTCAGAAACATCGATGAGAGAGAAACATCGATCAGCCGCCTCCTGCACACCTCCCACTGGGGATGTGCCCACAACCAAGGTACATGCCCTTGGCAGGAATCGAACCTGGGACCCTCAAGTCCACAGGCTGATGCTCCATCCACTGAGCCAAACCGGTCAGGGCGTGGAGAGACTTTTTAAAAAATATATATTTTATTGATTTTTTACAGAGAAGAAGGAGAGGGATAGAGAGTTAGAAACATCGATCAGCTGCCTCCTGCACACCTCCTACTGGGGATGTGCCCACAACCAAGGTACATGCCCTTGACTGGAATCGAACCTGGGACCCTCTATCCACTGAGCCAAACTGGTTAGGGCTCTAAGGAGAGACTTTTAAAAATACATATATGTTTATATTGATTTGAGAGAGAGAGGAAGGTGGGGGGGCAGGGGAGAGAAACATTTCCATCGGCTGCCTCCTGTACAGGCCTGCAACCTGGGCATGTGCCCTGATCGGAGACCTCTTGGTGCATGGGATGCTCAACCAACTGAGTCACAGCGGCCAGGGCTAAAGAGATAAAAAACAACCGAAAAACCATCATCATAATTAGAAAAGTTGATGGTTCTTTCCAGTATCTAAGTTGTACAGTTTGATTTCAGATGTACTTGTTGGGGGCGAGGGTAGGGGTAGGGTGTGGGGGTGGGCAGGAATGGGGCAGGGGCTGTGCAAGGGGCCTGCAGGGGCCATCTCTCCCTGATTCCCCCACTGCAGTGGAGCTGACCTTGGACCCGGACTCGGCCAACCCCCGCCTCATCCTCTCGCTGGATCTTAAGAGCGTGCGCCTCGGACAGCGGGCCCAGGACCTGCCCAACCACCCGCGTCGCTTTGATACCAACACGCGAGTCCTGGCGTCCTGCGGCTTCTCCTCCGGGCGGCACCACTGGGAGGTGGAGGTGGGCTCCCAGGACGGCTGGGCCTTCGGAGTGGCCCGTGAGAGTGTGCGCCGCAAGGGCCTCACGCCCTTCACGCCCGAGGAGGGCGTCTGGGCGCTGCAGCTCAACGGTGGGCAGTACTGGGCCGTGACCAGCCCTGAGCGGACACCCCTCAGCTGCGGCCACCTGTCCCGCGTGCGGGTGGCGCTGGACCTGGAGGTGGGGGCCGTGTCCTTCTACGCTGTGGAGGACATGCGCCACCTCTACACCTTCCGTGTCAACTTCCAGGAGCGTGTGTTCCCCCTTTTCTCCATCTGCTCCACAGGCACCTACCTGCGCATCTGGCCTTGAGAGACACTGCCCGGCCCCCCAGAGGGAGGGGGCCAGTCCGGGGTGCAGCCTTCTCCTGGCTGCCCCTGGGAAAGGACGGAAGCTCCAGCCGGGCTTCCTGCTCACGTTGGGTCTGCCCTTCACCCTTCCTGCCCCCGGCTGCCTTAGGCTTCAGGAGACCAAGCAGCAGAGGCAGGAAGGCCTTGGCCCCCGGGTCCTGTCCCCTTCCTGGCATGTGGCTTTGGTTCCAGCTGCTCAGGGGGTGAGGACAGGAGCCCAGCTGTCGACAGGGCTGCTTCCTGTCCAGGGCTCACTGCTCGGACTCAGCAGCGCCTCTGGCTCCCTGGAGCAGCACCAAGCCCTGGGCCTGTGTCGGCCTCAGTTGCAAGGGGCATATTTGGGGCCAGGCCGGCCAGGTTCATGATCACTTCTGTTTTGCCTTCTTGTCAGCTGCCAGCTGCCTTCAGGGACCCGAGTCCAGCTGGCTAACCAAACCGTCTACTCAGGGAGGAGCACTGTGCTCTCAGCTCAGAGGACAGTCTGGGCCAGAACTGGAAGCAGAGGGAAAAGCCCCAGACGACACTATGTAGGCATGGCTACCCTCTGACACCCAGAAACTGATGATCCTCAGCCACAGTGATGGCCACGTGTTCTCACAGATGCCTAAACCCCTCTCAAGTGCCAAAGTGCAGTCTCCCTGGGTAAGGAGACAGAAGGTTCTGGAATTCTGAAATACCGGAGAGCACTTAGAGTTTTACAGGTGCCGCTAGCACCAGCATGGAAGTGCAGAGCAGAAGCATGCCCCTGGCAGATTCTTTCTGGAACTTGCCGAACGTGTGCCACCAGCAGAAGACCCTGGTGGCTGTAAGGCTGGGCTTCTGGGAGGGTGGTGGGGGGCTGTTCCTTGCGTAGTGCTCCCCAGGAATGGAACTAGAGATGGAAATACAGACTATGAGTTCGTTTCTACAGTGGCTTAGCTCATTCTTGACTTACCCTGCCCGAGTGCAAGAGCACACGTGTGAGCAAGGATTTCTGCCAGATGAGGTGAGCGTGTATGCGGTGTGAGAAATGTGCGCGGGTGTTTATATCGGATTGCAGGACAGCGGGGCGTGTGGGTCTTGGAGAGGGTATGTATGAACACGTGCATAGGGTGTAGGTGTTGAAACTGACCGAGGTCAGTCAGGTCAGACCCTATTATTGACTTCTGGTTAAATATCAGCCACCCCGTATGTAGTTGATGGCCACAGGTTTCCAACCCCACCAGATCCCCGGCTGGATGGAAGCCAGTTGCTGACCTAGTTCTGCCTACCCAGGTGGTTCAGGCAGATGCAGGGACGGCCGTCAAGTAGCTGGTCTGCAGGTGTTGTGGAGCTCCTGGACTCTGTCCCTTGAGATGCTTCAAGCACACTGTGTGCAGGTCCTTGTTAGGGCAGGCATGACCCTGTGGTTTGAGGGGCCGACCCAGTGCTCACAGCAACAGGCAGTCAGAATCCAGTGACCCACAGGCAGGCACGGGACAGATGAAGAGTCTAGCCCACAGCAGCATTCCAGAAGGTGAATCCGATGCCCTCTTCATACACAGAGTGCAGCTCTAGAACACTAGCCAACCAGCGTATTTGAATATCACTGATTTCCACCACGGAAACCTGTGGCTTTTGAACTGAGTGTCGCAATTACCCTTTATGTCATCTAGCAACTATGCCGAAGTATTGTAACACAGGTTGCAGGTCACAGGAGATGGGGTGACTGGTGGAGGCCCTGTAGGGCCAGGACTGGGGGCTGCAGGGGTGGCTGTCTGTGTGTATCCTCAGCTTTTGTGTTTGTGTGTCTATCAGAGTTTATAGAATAACTGCATAGATTTCTATGCATCTGAAGAGATGTTAACAGTTACACATAATAATGCACGTGGAGGGCGCGAGAGATGTTCTCTCGGTCACCAGGGCAGCGGGTGGCTTTGGAAGTCACGGTGCTGGCGAGAAAGTGTGTGTGCATTTTTCTCTTCCATCTTTTGGGCATCCTAAGATCTCAGATTTCTGAGCCTCTGAGAGCAGTGACTGGCCTAACTTGGGCTCTTCTGACCCCAACTCTTAGTCCCAGGTCCTTGCGAGCTCAGAGCTGTGAGGACCTAGGTCCTTGCCACCAGACTCACACAGCTCTTCACGGACTGGAGGTCACCTGGGGCCTGCTTTTGGCCTGGCCGTCCAGTGACCTCAGTCATCTGGCCTTGCAGGGCATAGGGCAGGTTGGACAACCAGGCCAACGTGCACCATCTACCTGCAGCCACCACTTCCTGGCCATTGCCCGGCGAGGCTCCTGTCCCTGACCTGGGCTCTCACCCTCCCCTGCCCTCAGCTCCG
>NW_005871771.1:0-24544 GCF_000147115.1 Myotis lucifugus | reverse complement strand
GCCCTGACCCCGCAGAAGCGTGGAAGAGCTGGGACCGCCTCTCATGCCCCGCCCACCGGAGGCCCCGCCCCGCCCCGCCGGCTCCCCGGGCGCGGAACCTCGGGCCTCTGCGGGCCGCTGTCCCAGGATGTGCGGCCCCGCCCGCGGCTCCAACGCCGGCAGAAGCCGCAGGCTCAGCTGCGCGGCCCAGCGGGGCCCTCGGGACGCGGCCCCACCTCCCGCCGCTGGGTTTCTCCGTGAGGATTGTCTGCGGCTGCGCGGAGGAGCTGCGGCATCAACCAGGCGCAGGCAGAGAACAGCCACGCAGCGGGCCCTATAGCTCAGGGGTTAGAGCACTGGTCTTGTAAACCAGGGGTCGCGAGTTCAAATCTCGCTGGGGCCTGGCTCGGGTTTCTTCCCCTTTTTATAATCTACAGGTGGAAACGCTTAAGGTGCCGGCTTTTCAGGGGTGGGAGGCTGCCGGAAGTTCCCAGGTCTGGGCCCCGCCGGTGTCAGCCCCACGGCCCTCCCTTGGGCCGCACACCTCTTGCAGCCACACTTGGCGTCGGCCTTGCGGTCTCTGAGTCCAGCTGCCCCGCTCCTGCCCCGCGGCCCCTCGCGCGCTACCGACGAGCTCGTGGCGAGTCGCTCCGTACCCCGGGGGGTCGGGGGAGGCAAGGCTCTCACCCTTTCATCTCCGCTGCCGGAGACCACCTGTCAGCGCCCCTCCCGCCCCCGGGAACCTCCTGCTTTAGTTGGGAGGGCGACCGAGAATTCCCGCAAAACTCGCCGCTGGCCTCGCCACGTGGCTTCTGCAGGACCCGGCTTTGCGGGGCGGCAGGCACGTGGGGCCAACCAATCCCGGGGCCGAAGTCCGGGGCGAACGGTGCCCCTCTCCACGCACCCCGCCTGCCCCGTTCACTCTCCACGCACCCCGCCTGCCCCGTTCACGGCCTCCTCTGCGCCTCCCCAGGTTTCTTTCTTTCTTTCTTCTTTCTTCTTTCTTTCTTTCTTTCTTTCTTTCTTTCTTTCTTTCTTTCTTTCTTTCTTTCTTTCTTTCTTTCTTTCTTTCTTTCTTTCTTTCTTTCTTTCTCTTTCTTTCTTTCTTTCTTTCTTTCTTTCTTTCTTTCTTTTTCTTTCTTTCTTTTTCTTTCTTTCTTCTTTCTTTCTTTCTTTCTTTCTTTCTTTCTTTCTTTCTTCTTTCTTTCTTTCTTCTTTCTTTCTTTCTTTCTTTCTTTCTTTCTTCTTTCTTTCTTTCTTTCTTTCTTCTTTCTTCTTTCTTTCTTTCTTTCTTTCTTTCTTTCTTTCTTTTTCTTTCTTCTTTCTATCTTTCTTTCTTTCTTTCTTTCTTCTTTCTTTTTCTTCTTTCTTTCTTTCTTTCTTTCTCTCTCTCTCTTTCTTCTCTCTTTCTTTCTTTCTTTCTTTCTTTCTTTCTTTCTTTTTCTTTCTTTCTTCTTTCTTCTTTCTTTCTCTTTCTTCCTTCCTTCCTTCCTTCCTTCCTTCCTTCCTTCCTTCCTTCCTTCTCTCTTTTTTTTTAAATTCTCTCCTGAGGATATTAAATCAACATATATGCAGAAGGTCAGCATATATTAGTTGTATTTTTGTGGATTTTAAAGAGAGAGGAAGGAGGAGGGAGGGAGGGAGGGAGAGAGAGAGAAACGCTGATCGGTGGCCTCACGCACCGCTCCCCCCACCCCCGCAGGGCCCAGCTTCGGTTCCCTAACCCGCAGCGGCGCTAAGTGCAGCCGGGAGTCGGCGGTGTCCCCCGCGGGGCTGCGACAGGCCCAGGGCCTTCCGGAGGGTCCACGCTGGTTGGGGGTGGGGGTGGAGGTGGGGGGTGCAGCAGGACATGTCGCCTCTGCCTCTGCCGAGGTCCCCCCGCGGGTCGTGCCCGCCTGGGCGGCGGGAGGGCGCCCGAGACCCCAGCGGCCTGGCCGGCCCCGGGGCAGCGCCCCTTCCACCGCTCGCTGGGGATTTAGGCTCATTTGTACCTTGACTTCCTTACCAGCGCAAACTAAGAAATCAGCGTCAGAAGGCCAGCGTGTATTAGCTGTGAAGGGTTTTGGTTTGTTTACAGGACAAACCTGAATGGTTAAAAAAAAAAAAAGACTGGGAGCGACTGTGACAAATTTATAGACTTCGGGTCCGCTGTGACGGGGTGGACGTGGGTTTAAGTCATTCCAGGGAAGACAAGCAGATGCTGCCGTCCCGGGGGCGATCTGACCCGGAGGCCTCGGGCGCCGAGCGGAGGGGCGCCCGCCAGCTCTTATCCCGAGCGGGGGGCGCGGGGGGTTCGGGTGCGGGGGGGCGCGGGGGGGCGCGGGTGCGGAGGGGCGCGGGCGTCTAGGTCCTTGCAGAGGCCGCGAGGGAGCCGCGAGTTGCGGTCGCTCCCGGCGCCGAGCCAGAGCGCCGACATGGCAATGGGAAAAGTCAGCACCTTTTCCCTGGAGCAGGTCAGCCACCTCGCGTCCCCCGCACTTGTAACAGCCAGCTGGTGGCACAAAAATAAACGTTTTGGGCCAGCTTGGCGTGAATTTTGTGAAATCTGCTGCAGGGAATCGGAATCACTTTTACTCCTGAACAACCAGTCGTGTCCAAGTCCTTTGGGAAGAGCAGGTCCGAGAGGAGTGGTGAGGGGGCGCCGCACGGCCGCTGGTTCCCCGGGGAAGGATGGCGGCTCCGTCCCGGCGGTCCCGGGAGGGCCGAGCGCCGGGCACCTGCCTGGGCTCCGCGGGTGCGTGCGCGCTGGTGCCAGCCTTGGGGAGCGAGGTTCCCGGCCATCTCATGTCTGCCTTACACTTCCCTACATTTCCTGAACACGTGGCAAATAACTATGTGTTGTTTTTAAAATATTTTCATAAGACGATACCAGGCAGCCCACATGAAGAGGCGGCCCCGGTTTCATTTCATTTCTCCCATCGCGGCTGATGACCTCCGGCTCTCTCGGCCTCTGCGCCCCGCCCCTGGGCCTCCAGACTTGCACCTTATTGGGGCTCCCTTGGGAGGGGGCCTCCAGTCCCCCAAAGCGAAAGGATGCCCTTCCCCGCTGCCTGAGTGGCTCTAGCAATTCGGATTTCAGGACATCTCATGGGGGCCGAGCGGGACGCGGCGTTTGCACTGCGCGAGCCGGGACCGCTGAGAGTTCACCGTGGACGCGGACACGGCTGGAAGGGATGCGGCGAGCGTGGGAGACTCCGAAACCCGAACGGTTCTCGATAAGCCAGAAATGAACACATTTCCTGGTGATGCAATGACGCCACACAGAATCAGACTAAGGACTGAGCGGCGAGCTGGAGCACCAGCTGGCTCGTTGGTCTAGGGGTATGATTCTCGCTTTGGGTGCGAGAGATCCCGGACGAGCCCAGTTTTATGCTTTTTACAAAATAAAATTTGTTACATGGCCAGTTTGGGTTCTAGACAGGCAGTGGGAATGGCCGAGCTCCGGGAAGGCGGGGTTTCGGGAAGGAGAGCACGTGGAGGAGCGGGGAGCCGCCTGGGATCTGCAGGAGCCGCGAGAGGCTGCGTGCAGGACCTCCTGCTTGGGGCTCAGTCCATTGCGGGGCGGTCCTTTGCGCCTATGAAATTGCAGGACCGCCGCGTCGGAGTAGGTTGTTGCAGTCAATAGAGGAACTGGGAGGCCGCCCTTTCAAGTTTCCGTAGTGTAGTGGTTATCACGTTCGCCTAACACGCGAAAGGTCCCCGGTTCGAAACCGGGCGGAAACAGGACTTGCTAGACCTCTGTTTTCCTCCCCGGCCATTTAAGATTTCTTGTGTTGCATTCCATTTGGAACCCTCGGAGACAATGCAGGACATCGCATCATCATCTCCACCTCGTTACAGAGACAGACGGGATCCAGAGAGATCGGCACCACAGCCCTGATTTCCCGCTTCGGCCACCTGCCCCCGTAAGGACCTTGAGCACCTCACTTTCGGCCCAGAGCACCCCTCGCAGGAGGCCGCACACAGCCCGGCCACTCCGCAGCCGCTGGCCCCACACCGGGTTCTGCACGAATAAGGGCAGAACTTCCCGCTAGAGTTCCCTTTCGTATAACCCATTGGAAAAAATGGGTTATTGTGACCCAGAGGAAAAAATGCTTACAGGGTAGAAGATGCTGCACAAGCTTGTCAGCACTCCAACCCACACCCACAAAGAGCCTGAAGCCTTGACCAGCACCTCAGACCGCTGCGACACATAACCGCAGCGATAGGTCAATTCGGTTGTCTGTTTCCAGTGTTGATAACGTCCCCAGCAGCCTCAGGAAAACTTCGTGTGGAATTTTAAACCAAGAGCAATAGGCCAAGGAGGTGGTGCAAGGGAGCCTTTACAAAATAAAACGGGGGTAGGAGGGAGAAAATTAAACTGAAGAAGCTCATAGAAACATACTCTTGGGTAGCTGTCCACAGCCCCTTCTAGGAAACCCCAGATGACTTTAAAGGGGCCTTTTACGTTTACCCAGAAACAGCCAGTCCGAGTAATTACAGCAGCTATTTAAAACGAAGGGCTGTGCTCAGAGGATAGAGCATTGGCCTGAGGACTGAAGGGCCCCAGGTTCAGTCTGGTCAAGGGCACGACCCTCGGTTGCAGGCTCCATCCAGGTCCCTGATGGGGCATATGCAGGAGGCAACCCATCCATGTATCCCTCTCATCACTAATGTTTCTTTCTCTCCCTCTCCCTTCTTCTCTGAAATCAATAAAAATATATTTAAAAAATAAAAGAAAATAAAACTCTAAAAAATAAATACATAAAATGAGGGACTGTGTGACGGAAACTCACTTGTTGAGATTGCCCATGAGGGTGACAGGCCAATCAACTTGCCGATTTTCTTGAATAAGGGCGGGGAAAGAAGAGAAAGGAGAGAAACCTCACAGCTGGTCTCCAAACCGAGTCTTTTTTCTCCTGGGTTCGCTGTTAGGCTGGATGGTCTGTCACAAACGTAGACCTGGGGTCTGCCCTGGATGGGCTACTGAGCCCACCAGCAAAAGATTCAGTTATTTCATTTCTCAAAAATAAACAAACACCCAAATAAATAAACAACATGAGCAGTCAGCTGTGAGCCATGCTGTCATTGTAATACCTGCAAAATTCGGTTGTCAGCAGTTGTCTTCATCACAATTCTTCGGAGATTACACAAAACTTTTTGTTTTTCACTCAAGTCAACCATAAAGCAATGGAACGGTGTGAATGAAAAGGGCTATGCAGTCAACCCGACAAGCTCAGGGACTACATGGCAAGCCTGACATTGTCGGCCTAATAAGCTTAGTGACCAAAAGCAACCACACGGGATGGTCTGACCACAAATTTCTAACTGGGCAGGTCATGGCGGGTATCACAGGCCTATAGCTCCCTTAGCAAAGGAAGTAAGCCCGAACCACTGTGCTTAGGCATCTAGGATAGCATACCCAGTGTACTGGTTAATAATGTGCATTTTTCAACAGATAGAGTTACACATATGTTGATATATATGCGATTTGATGTGTATGCTATTTTGTTGTATTGACAGCAAGCTTCAAAACTTCGTATGTCAAATTTGCTGAAGGTGTCAACATCATAGATATTTTTACGCTTAAAAATGTTGAATTTCGTGCCAAAAAACGAGCATTAGTGGGAAGTTTTAATTCATTACTTTATTTTGAAGAAAAAGCTATCATTATACTTTGGGAAGCTTATGGTGAACATGCTCCATCTCAAGATACTTGTGAAACGCTGGTTTAAACGCTTTAAAAGTGATGGTTTCGATGTGAAAGGCAAAAGAATGTCCAGGTCAACCGAAAAAGTTTGAAGACCAACAATTACAAGCATTATTGGATGAAGGTGCATGTCAAACTCAAAAACAACTTGCAGAAAGATTAAACGTTGCTCAGCAAACAATTTCTGAATATTTACAAGCAATGGGAAAGATTGTAAAGGAAGGAAAATGGGTGCCCCATCAACTGAAGGAAAGACAAATGGAAAACCGAAAAGTCATCAGTAAAATGTTGCTTCAACGGCACAAAAGAAAGTCTTTTTTGCATCGAATTGTGACTGGCGATGAAAAGTGGATTTATTTTGAGAATCACAAAGGCACAGAATCATGGGCTGATCCAGGTCAACCATCAACATCGACTGCAAGGCCAACTCGCTTCGGAAAGAAGACAATGCTCTGCGTTTGGTGGGATCAGGAAGGTGTGGTGTATTATGAGTTTCTAAAACCAGGTGAAATCGTTGATACTGACCGCTACCGGCAACAAATAATCAATTTGAACCACACTTTGATTGTGAAATGACCAAAATGTGCCAGAAGACACGGCAAAGTAATTTTGCTTCATGATGACGCACCATCACACACTTCCAAACCAGTTAAAGACACGTTAAAAGATCTTGCCTGGGAAGTATTAACCCACCCGCTGTATTCACCAGATCTTGCTCCTTCAGATGACCACTAGTTCCGATCGATGGCCCACGAACTTTCTGAGCAGCACTTCAAAACATAGGAAGAAGTGGAGCCGAAACCGGTTTGGCTCAGTGGATAGAGCGTCGGCCTGCGGACTGAGGGGTCCCGGGTTCGATTCCGGGCATGTACCTGGGTTGCGGGCACATCCCCAATAGGAGATGTGCAGGAGGCAGCTGATTGATGTTTCTCTTTCATCGATGTTTCTAACTCTCTATCTCTCCTCCTTCCTCTCTGTAAAAAATCAATAAAATATACTAAAAAAAAAAAAAAAAAAAAGAAGTGGAAAATTTGGTCTCTGAATGGTTTGCCTCAAAACAAGAGAAGTTCTATTGGGAGAGTATCCACAAATTACCTGAAAGATGGGGGAAATGTGTAGCTGGCGATGGACATTATTTTGAATAAAGCACTTTCGATGTTTCTCTTGAAATTATCGTGTTTTCTTTGATTACAAAATCCGCCATTATTAACCGGTACACCTGGTACCTTTGAAATGTCAGAGTAATTTTCTTTTCCTTCCTCTCGAAGGCACAACCGCCATACCAGAGGCCAAGACCACCAGGCAGGAGACCGCAGACCCCTCCTTGCCGCATACTATCTCTGTGTGCTATAAATATGAAATGTTGACTGTCCTTTACCCACCAATGTAAAATATGTATTGGTTCTCTATTTTGACATTTATCCAATCCTAGCTGATTCCACCCCCACCTCTGCTTTCTCCTGCACCTTTAATCTATCACCAATGGACTTCACGCACCTTCCTTGTCACTCGACCTTTGATTTTAATGTATAAAATAAGCTGCGACACTGCCATTCTCTGGAGCATGTGAAATCTTGCTCCCCAACATATGTCATCAGTTTTGCTCAAAGAAACTCATGACAATTCTCTACAGGTTTGGATGTTTCTTATGTCAATGACAGAATTCAGCAGTTTCTTTTATTTATTTCATTTTTATTTCTTTTTAATATGTTTTATTGATTTTTATTTTTATGTTTTTTCTTTTCTTTTTTTAAAAATATATTTTATTGATTTTTTACAGAAAGGAAGGGAGAGGGATAGAGTTAGAAACATCGATGAGAGAGAAACATCAATAAGCTGCCTCCTGTACACCTCCTGCTGGGGATGTTCCCGCAACCAAGGCACCTGCCCTTGACAGGAATCGAACCTGGGACTCTTCAGTCCACAGGCCGACGCTCTAGCCCAGTGATGGCGAACCTATGACACGCGTGTCAGAGGTGACACGCGAACTCATTTTTTTGGTTAATTTTTCTTAAATGGCATTTACATATATAAAATAAAAATCACAAATATAAGTCTTGCCCCGCGGCAGATCATGTTGGCAGAAGGAAACAAGGCAGCCAGTCTACAGTCAGCAGAGCTCAGAGGGCTTTCTGCATGCAGCATCCTACCAGCCAATGCAAATAAGAGGCCAGGGGAAGGAGAAAGTTCATAGAAACGAAAATTGGAGCTGAAATGTAGGTACTGATACCATAATTGCACTCATTATGACCTGACACGAATATCGAATATCGCAGTCACAATGTAGAGCTGGGGCTAGTGTTTCTGAACAGAAGAAGAAGGTTGAATTGTGTCCTGGAAAAAAGATAGGTTGGAATCCTAACTCCCAGTGCCTCAGGATGTGACCTTTTTTGGAAATAGCATCTTTGTAGATATGATCGAGTTAAAATCAGATCAGGGCCGGCTCTAATCCAAAATGACTGGGGGAAAGGGGAAAATTCTGAGACAGACACGTGGGGAGAAGGCCATGAGGGCATGCAGGCAAAGATCAGGGTGATGCTTTCACAAGCCAAGGAACCCCGAAGATTGCCATCAAACCTCCAGAAGCCAAGGGAGAGGCCTGGAACAGATTCTGCCGTAGTCTCAGAAGGAACCAACCCTGCCAACACCTTGAACTCAGAGATCTGGCCTCCAGATCTGTGAGAGAATACATTTCCGTTGGTTAAGCCCACCTGGTCAGTGACATTTGCTTGCAGCAGCCCCAGGGAATTAAAACAGGGCAGCATAACAGACCAGATGACTGTTATTAGGCAGTGAAAAGCAGCAGTGCAGACATTTCCACTTCTGTCAGAAACTGGCTCTTGCAGGCGATACAGGCAAGTACAGGAGTAGAGAGAAACAACTCACTAAATGCTGAAACAACAACAAAAAAAAACATAGCAGAGGGGCACCGCAGATGAGCCATCAGTCAAAACTGCAGGAGAACCCATTTCTCTTAATTATTTGGAAAGCAAGTTGCTGCCGGTTCTATCCCCACATACAAGAATAACTTCCTGAGGAGTTACATTCATAGTGGAAAAGTAAGCATTTGGTTTCTTTTTGCTTCTTCCTTTGTCTCCTTTTCCTGTAGCCTTTAAATAATAAAAAATCATTTATTGAGCTAGTTGGCATATAATTGGGACTCTGAGGAATATGTAAATTTATTTATTTTTTCTTTTTTTAAAAAAATATATTTTATTGATTTTTTACAGAGAGGAAGGGAGAGAGATAGAGAGTTAGAAACATCGATGAGAGAGAAACATCGACCAGCTGCCTCCTGCACATCTCCCACTGGAGATGTGCCCGCAACCCAGGTACATGCCCTTGACCGGAATCGAACCTGGGACCCTTCAGTCTGCAGGCCAAAGCTATATCCACTGAACCAAACCGGTTTTGGTGAGGAATATGTAAATTTAGATTCCTGTCCTCAAAATGTCTAAAATATAATGGGGAAGCTTAGGTGTGAAAAATAAATTTTAATGACAATTCAGGAGATTCAATGTCAAAATAAGGGCAGACAATAGCAAGGACATAAGGAATGGCCACGTGCTACTTCCATGACTGTCTCTAAGCTGACTGGAACTCCAGTCATTCCTGGGAGCGGCTGATTGGTGGCTCTCTCTGGCTCCTCCCACCACGTGCTGGGGCTATAAAAGAAAGCAGGGTTCCTCTTGGCAGAGCTTTCCCAGCCCTAGGCTTGTGGTCGTGGTCGTCTTCGTCCTCGTTCTCCAAGGGAGCTTTTGGGGGAGAGATCTCGCAAGACCCGGTCCCGGGACATAGAAGCCGCTGGAGCACCTGGCAAGAACCTGGCTAGGCTGCTGATCAACTGACCGCACTGTCTCCGTGTCATTTCTTCTTCGCCGACTCCGTCCACACGTTGGGCACCCCTGCACCTGCTGGGCTTCGGCCCCAACAACACGCGCTGCTGCGAAGATGTCTCCTACACGGCCACGCTTCAGTGTAGCCGAAGCGCGGACGCGGTTTACCAAGTCTACCAGAGAAGCCCTGAACAACAAAAATATCAAGCCATTGTTGAATACCTTCAGCCAGTTACCTGGAACTGAAGATGAAAAGAAATGTACCCTTGACCAAGCTTTCAGAGGTGTTCTGCAAGAAGAAATTATCAATCACTCGTCGTGTGAAAATGTTTTAGCTACTATTTCTCTTGCTATTGGGGGAGTCACTGAAGGTATCTGCACCGCGGCGACACCTGCTGTCTTGTTGGCAGACGCTTTGGAATGTCTCCCTTTGGATCAGTGTGACACAATATTCTCGTTTGTGGAAAAAAGTGTTGCTACTTGGAAGTCTGCTGGGAAAACTTATTTACTACGTATGTGCAATGATCTCTTAAGAAGATTATCCAAAGCCCAGCACACACTTTTCCGTGCACGGATTCAACTCTTTTTGGCCAGGCTGTTCCCTTTACCTGAGAGATCCGGTCTTAACTTGCAGGGTCAGTTTAATCTGGAAAATGTCACTGTTTTCAATACCAATGAGCAGGAAAGCCCCTTGGGTCAGAAGCACGCTGAAGACGGAGGAGAAGGAATGGACGTAGACGAAGGTGACATGGGTGATGATGAAGCTCCAACAACTTGCTCCATCCCAATGGATTACAGCCTGTATCGCAAATTCTGGTCCCTTCAGGATTACTTCAGGAACCCCGTGCGATGCTATGAGAAGATTTCATGGAAAACTTTCCTCAAGTACTCAGAAGAAGTCCTGGCTGTTTTCAAGAATTATAAATTAGATGATACTCAGGCCTCAAGAAAAAAGACGGGAGAATTAAGGACAGGAGGAGAACATGTATATGCTGCAAAATTTTTAACAAGTGAAAAGTTGCTGGGTTTACAGCTGAGCGACAGTAACTTTCGCCGACAGATTCTCCTGCAGTATCTCATTTTATTCCAATATCTCAAGGGACAGGTGAAATCCAAAAGTTCAAACCATGTTTTAACTGATGAGCAGTCACTCTGGATTGAAGGCACTACAAAATCAGTTTATCAACTGCTCTCTGAAAACCCACCCGATGGAGAGAGATTTTCCAAGATGGTAGAGCATATATTAACCACTGAAGAAAACTGGAACAAGTGGAAAAATGAAGGCTGCCCAAGTTTTGTGAAGGAAAGAACATCAGATACTAAGCCGACGAGAGCAGTACGAAAGAGAGCCGCACCAGAGGACTTCCTGGGGCAAGGGCCCAGCAAAAAGATTCTGAAGGGAAACGAGGCGTTAACAAGCCTTTGGGATCTCTGCCCGGATAATATGGAAGCTTGTAAATCAGACCCCAGAGGCTATATGCCAACTTTGGAGGAATTCTTTGAAGAAGCCATTGAACAGGCAGACCCGGAAAGCATGATTGAAAACGAATATAAGGTTGTGAACAACCCAAATTATGGTTGGAGAGCCCTGAGACTGTTAGCACGGAGAAGCCCTCACTTCTTCCAGCCAACCAAACAACAGTTCAAAAGTTTGCCAGAATATCTGGAACACATGGTACTAAAGCTAGCAAAGGAATCACCACCTCCTTCTGAAGACATAAAAACGGGTGAGGGTGAAGATGAGGAAGATAATGATGCTGTACCGAAGGGAAATGAAGGCCCTGATGCTCGCCGAGACAAAGCTGTAACAGGGGAAAAATAGAGATATTTGCCAACAAATTGGGTGAACAATGGAACATTCTGGCTCCTTCCACATCATCCCATATATAAAAGAAGAAGAAAAAACAAAAACAAACAAAAAAAAAACCCACACAAAAACAACAAAACCCTCCTAAAAATAAGAAATCCCCCCGAAAAACCTAAAAAAAACCCAATTAAAAAAAACACCAACCAACCAAACAACCAAAAAAACCCCACAAGAAAACCTCCTTAGAAATGACATTGATCCAGCCTTTCAAGGCGCGGAGGCTTCTGCAAGCCCATGTGGCCTGGCGCGGACTTGGTCTCTGAGCCGGGGCCTGACCATCCATCCTGAGAGGGAGTGGGGGTATGGTTGGGGGTTGGGGGGGAGTGGTGGAAGTCCACCAGATGGCCCAGCCCAGGCGGGGCCGGAGAGCCCACCCCGCCCTCTGCTGGTCGAGAAGCGCCAATGCAAGCCCCCCTCCTGCAGCCTCCTCTGGGGAGGGCAGAGCCAGGTGACTGGACTTCCCCAGTTCTGGCTGGACAAGAGGGGGGAAGGACAAGCAGGGGACGCTGTCTGCGACAAGGCAGGGGCTGAAGGGTGCTCATGGATGCCGACGGACCATTCAGATCATGAAGTGTCCGTGCGTGACTGCGGATTTACACACACACACACACACACACACACACACAGAAACACCAACAACAACACAAAGGTATTAATCCACCTTTGTGTAGTCAAAAGTATACTTGTACAATGTTTTGTACTTGTATTTTGTGCTATTAAAACGGGGAAGTTAAAACGCGGGATTTGGGGCTGCGGGGAGAGGGTAAAAGAGAGGGATCGACCTTTGCCGTTTCAAAATGGCGGCTGACTGGTCTGGCTCCGTGGACAGAGCATCGGCCTGCGGACTAAAGGGTCCCAGGTTCGATTCCAGTCAAGGGCATAGGGCATATACCTCGGTTGTGGGCATATCCCCAGTAGGAGGTGTGCAGGAGGCAGCTGATTGAAGTTTCTCTACCTTCGAGGTTTCTAATTCTCTATCCCTCTTCCTTCCACACTGGAAAAAAAATCAATAAAATCTATTTAAAAACAAAATGGCCGCTGCCAAGTTACTGGAGCCAAAATGGCGGGAAGTATGCCAGGGTCACCCACATCACGGGACAGTGCATGAACACTAAGTTAGAGATCCACCTCATGCGCCGCATCCCACCTGCCAGATGGCGAGATCTTCCGCAACTTCAAAGAGCTCTCGCGTGTGGTCCAGGAGATTGACAAGCAGGTGATCCAGGAGCAGCAACAGCAGCAAGAACGTGGGACTGAGGAAAGACAGGGCCACGCCTGGCAGAGGTCGGGTTGACTGGGGCAGGGGCCTGGGCCAAAGAGCTAAAATACAAAGCCGTACACATTTTATTCACATCCACCTCAGCCTCTGCCTCCCATGACCTCCAAGGGCCGCTACGTTCGGTGTGTTTGCGTCTCCGGTCCCCCCCTCCCCCCTACCCCTGCCACACACCCCGCCCCCTCCCTTCGAATGCGAATGGGACCGATGTTTGCAAGGGTTCATTGCCGAGAGAAATGAGCACAGAAATAAGAAATAAATAAATAAATAAATAAGTAAATAAATAAGTAAATAAATAAATAACTAACAAACATAAAGTAAAATAAGACCCCCCACAGAACTCTTCACGGGTCCCGGGCAAGAGGCGCTGGTCAAGCGCCCCAGGCATCACAGCCACGTTCAGGAGAACCCTTCCTTGAGATGCGACACCTGCCCCGCCCTACCGTTGGCGTCGCCCAAACGGTGACGCTTCATTCCTGGGAGCGGCTGATTGGTGGGTCTCTCTGGCTCCTCCCACCACGCGCTGGGGCTATAAAAGAAAGCAGGGTTCCTCTTGGCAGAGCTTTCCCAGCCCTAGGCTTGTGGTCGTGGTCGTCTTCGTCCTCGTTCTCCAAGGGAGCTTTTGGGGGAGAGATCTCGCAAGACCCGGTCCCGGGACATAGAAACCGCTGGAGCACCTGGCAAGAACCTGGCTAGGCTGCTGATCAACTGACCGCACTGTCTCCGTGTCATTTCTTCTTCGCCGACTCCGTCCACACGTTTGGGCACCCCTGCACCTGCTGGGCTTCGGCCCCAACAACACGCGCTGCTGCGAAGATGTCTCCTACACGGCCACGCTTCAGTGTAGCCGAAGCGCGGACGCGGTTTACCAAGTCTACCAGAGAAGCCCTGAACAACAAAAATATCAAGCCATTGTTGAATACCTTCAGCCAGTTACCTGGAACTGAAGATGAAAAGAAATGTACCCTTGACCAAGCTTTCAGAGGTGTTCTGCAAGAAGAAATTATCAATCACTCGTCGTGTGAAAATGTTTTAGCTATTATTTCTCTTGCTATTGGGGGAGTCACTGAAGGTATCTGCACCGCGGCGACACCTGCTGTCTTGTTGGCAGACGCTTTGGAATGTCTCCCTTTGGATCAGTGTGACACAATATTCTCGTTTGTGGAAAAAAGTGTTGCTACTTGGAAGTCTGCTGGGAAAACTTATTTACTACGTATGTGCAATGATCTCTTAAGAAGATTATCCAAAGCCCAGCACACACTTTTCCGTGCACGGATTCAACTCTTTTTGGCCAGGCTGTTCCCTTTACCTGAGAGATCCGGTCTTAACTTGCAGGGTCAGTTTAATCTGGAAAATGTCACTGTTTTCAATACCAATGAGCAGGAAAGCCCCTTGGGTCAGAAGCACGCTGAAGACGGAGGAGAAGGAATGGACGTAGACGAAGGTGACATGGGTGATGATGAAGCTCCAACAACTTGCTCCATCCCAATGGATTACAGCCTGTATCGCAAATTCTGGTCCCTTCAGGATTACTTCAGGAACCCCGTGCGATGCTATGAGAAGATTTCATGGAAAACTTTCCTCAAGTACTCAGAAGAAGTCCTGGCTGTTTTCAAGAATTATAAATTAGATGATACTCAGGCCTCAAGAAAAAAGACGGGAGAATTAAGGACAGGAGGAGAACATGTATATGCTGCAAAATTTTTAACAAGTGAAAAGTTGCTGGGTTTACAGCTGAGCGACAGTAACTTTCGCCGACAGATTCTCCTGCAGTATCTCATTTTATTCCAATATCTCAAGGGACAGGTGAAATCCAAAAGTTCAAACCATGTTTTAACTGATGAGCAGTCACTCTGGATTGAAGGCACTACAAAATCAGTTTATCAACTGCTCTCTGAAAACCCACCCGATGGAGAGAGATTTTCCAAGATGGTAGAGCATATATTAACCACTGAAGAAAACTGGAACAAGTGGAAAAATGAAGGCTGCCCAAGTTTTGTGAAGGAAAGAACATCAGATACTAAGCCGACGAGAGCAGTACGAAAGAGAGCCGCACCAGAGGACTTCCTGGGGAAAGGGCCCAGCAAAAAGATTCGGAAGGGAAACGAGGCGTTAACAAGCCTTTGGGATCTCTGCCCGGATAATATGGAAGCTTGTAAATCAGACCCCAGAGGCTATATGCCAACTTTGGAGGAATTCTTTGAAGAAGCCATTGAACAGGCAGACCCGGAAAGCATGATTGAAAACGAATATAAGGTTGTGAACAACCCAAATTATGGTTGGAGAGCCCTGAGACTGTTAGCACGGAGAAGCCCTCACTTCTTCCAGCCAACCAAACAACAGTTCAAAAGTTTGCCAGAATATCTGGAACACATGGTACTAAAGCTAGCAAAGGAATCACCACCTCCTTCTGAAGACATAAAAACGGGTGAGGGTGAAGATGAGGAAGATAATGATGCTGTACCGAAGGGAAATGAAGGCCCTGATGCTCGCCGAGACAAAGCTGTAACAGGGGAAAAATAGAGATATTTGCCAACAAATTGGGTGAACAATGGAACATTCTGGCTCCTTCCACATCATCCCATATATAAAAGAAGAAGAAAAAACAAAAACAAACAAAAAAAAACCCCACACAAAAACAAAAAAACCCTCCTAAAAATAAGAAATCCCCCCGAAAAACCTAAAAAAAACCCAATAAAAAAAACACCAACCAACCAAACAACCAAAAAAACCCCACAAGAAAACCTCCTTAGAAATGACATTGATCCAGCCTTACAACGCGCGGAGGCTTCTGCAAGCCCATGTGGCCTGGCGCGGACTTGGTCTCTGAGCCGGGGCCTGACCATCCATCCTGAGAGGGAGTGGGGGTATGGTTGGGGGTTGGGGGGGAGTGGTGGAAGTCCACCAGATGGCCCAGCCCAGGCGGGGCCGGAGAGCCCGCCCCGCCCTCTGCTGGTCGAGAAGCGCCAATGCAAGCCCCCCTCCTGCAGCCTCCTCTGGGGAGGGCAGAGCCAGGTGACTGGACTTCCCCAGTTCTGGCTGGACAAGAGGGGGGAAGGACAAGCGACAAGGCAGGGGCTGAAGGGTGCTCATGGATGCCGACGGACCATTCAGATCATGAAGTGTCCGTGCGTGACTGCGGATTTACACACACACACACACACACACACACACACACACAGAAACACCAACAACAACACAAAGGTATTAATCCACCTTTGTGTAGTCAAAAGTATACTTGTACAATGTTTTGTACTTGTATTTTGTGCTATTAAAACGGGGAAGTTAAAACGCGGGATTTGGGGCGGCGGGGAGAGGGTAAAAGAGAGGGATCGACCTTTGCCGTTTCAAAATGGCGGCTGACTGGTCTGGCTCCGTGGACAGAGCATCGGCCTGCGGACTAAAGGGTCCCAGGTTCCATTCCAGTCAGAGGCATAGGGCATATACCTCGGTTGTGGGCATATCCCCAGTAGGAGGTGTGCAGGAGGCAGCTGATTGAAGTTTCTCTACCTTCGAGGTTTCTAATTCTCTATCCCTCTTCCTTCCACACTGGAAAAAAAATCAATAAAATATATTTAAAAACAAAATGGCCGCTGCCAAGTTACTGGAGCCAAAATGGCGGGAAGTATGCCAGGGTCACCCACATCACGGGACAGTGCATGAACACTAAGTTAGAGATCCACCTCATGCGCCGCATCCCACCTGCCAGATGGCGAGATCTTCCGCAACTTCAAAGAGCTCTCGCGTGTGGTCCAGGAGATTGACAAGCAGGTGATCCAGGAGCAGCAACAGCAGCAAGAACGTGGGACTGAGGAAAGACAGGGCCACGGCTGGCAGAGGTCGGGTTGACTGGGGCAGGGGCCTGGGCCAAAGAGCTAAAATACAAAGCCGTACACGTTTTATTCACATCCACCTCAGCCTCTGCCTCCCATGACCTCCAAGGGCCGCTACGTTCAGTGTGTTTGCGTCTCCGGTCCCCCCCTCCCCCCTACCCCTGCCACACACCCCGCCCCCTCCCTTCGAATGCGAATGGGACCGATGTTTGCAAGGGTTCATTGCCGAGAGATAGAATCAATTGCAATGAATGAAGAGAAATGAGCACAGAATAAGAAATAAATAAATAAATAAATAAATAAATAAATAAATAAATAACAAACATAAAGTAAAATAAGACCCCCCCCAGCACTCTTCACGGGTCCCGGGCAAGAGGCGCTGGTCAAGCGCCCCAGGCATCGCAGCCACGTTCAGGAGAACCCTTCCTTGAGATGCGACACCTGCCCCGCCCTACAGTTGGCGTCGCCCAAACGGTGACGCTTCATTCCTGGGAGCGGCTGATTGGTGGTTCTCTCTGGCTCCTCCCACCACGCGCTGGGGCTATAAAAGAAAGCAGGGTTCCTCTTGGCAGAGCTTTCCCAGCCCTAGGCTTGTGGTCGTGGTCGTCTTCGTCCTCGTTCTCCAAGGGAGCTTTTGGGGGAGAGATCTCGCAAGACCCGGTTCCGGGACATAGAAGCCGCTGGAGCACCTGGCAAGAACCTGGCTAGGCTGCTGATCAACTGACCGCACTGTCTCCGTGTCATTTCTTCTTCGCCGACTCCGTCCACACGTTTGGGAAGCCCTGCACCTGCTGGGCTTCGGCCCCAACAACACGCGCTGCTGCGAAGATGTCTCCTACACGGCCACGCTTCAGTGTAGCCGAAGCGCGGACGCGGTTTACCAAGTCTACCAGAGAAGCCCTGAACAACAAAAATATCAAGCCATTGTTGAATACCTTCAGCCAGTTACCTGGAACTGAAGATGAAAAGAAATGTACCCTTGACCAAGCTTTCAGAGGTGTTCTGCAAGAAGAAATTATCAATCACTCGTCGTGTGAAAATGTTTTAGCTACTATTTCTCTTGCTATTGGGGGAGTCACTGAAGGTATCTGCACCGCGGCGACACCTGCTGTCTTGTTGGCAGACGCTTTGGAATGTCTCCCTTTGGATCGGTGTGACACAATATTCTCGTTTGTGGAAAAAAATGTTGCTACTTGGAAGTCTGCTGGGAAAACTTATTTACTACGTATGTGCAATGATCTCTTAAGAAGATTATCCAAAGCCCAGCACACACTTTTCCGTGCACGGATTCAACTCTTTTTGGCCAGGCTGTTCCCTTTACCTGAGAGATCCGGTCTTAACTTGCAGGGTCAGTTTAATCTGGAAAATGTCACTGTTTTCAATACCAATGAGCAGGAAAGCCCCTTGGGTCAGAAGCACGCTGAAGACGGAGGAGAAGGAATGGACGTAGACGAAGGTGACATGGGTGATGATGAAGCTCCAACAACTTGCTCCATCCCAATGGATTACAGCCTGTATCGCAAATTCTGGTCCCTTCAGGATTACTTCAGGAACCCCGTGCGATGCTATGAGAAGATTTCATGGAAAACTTTCCTCAAGTACTCAGAAGAAGTCCTGGCTGTTTTCAAGAATTATAAATTAGATGATACTCAGGCCTCAAGAAAAAAGACGGGAGAATTAAGGACAGGAGGAGAACATGTATATGCTGCAAAATTTTTAACAAGTGAAAAGTTGCTGGGTTTACAGCTGAGCGACAGTAACTTTCGCCGACAGATTCTCCTGCAGTATCTCATTTTATTCCAATATCTCAAGGGACAGGTGAAATCCAAAAGTTCAAACCATGTTTTAACTGATGAGCAGTCACTCTGGATTGAAGGCACTACAAAATCAGTTTATCAACTGCTCTCTGAAAACCCACCCGATGGAGAGAGATTTTCCAAGATGGTAGAGCATATATTAACCACTGAAGAAAACTGGAACAAGTGGAAAAATGAAGGCTGCCCAAGTTTTGTGAAGGAAAGAACATCAGATACTAAGCCGACGAGAGCAGTACGAAAGAGAGCCGCACCAGAGGACTTCCTGGGGAAAGGGCCCAGCAAAAAGATTCGGAAGGGAAACGAGGCGTTAACAAGCCTTTGGGATCTCTGCCCGGATAATATGGAAGCTTGTAAATCAGACCCCAGAGGCTATATGCCAACTTTGGAGGAATTCTTTGAAGAAGCCATTGAACAGGCAGACCCGGAAAGCATGATTGAAAACGAATATAAGGTTGTGAACAACCCAAATTATGGTTGGAGAGCCCTGAGACTGTTAGCACGGAGAAGCCCTCACTTCTTCCAGCCAACCAAACAACAGTTCAAAAGTTTGCCAGAATATCTGGAACACATGGTACTAAAGCTAGCAAAGGAATCACCACCTCCTTCTGAAGACATAAAAACGGGTGAGGGTGAAGATGAGGAAGATAATGATGCTGTACCGAAGGGAAATGAAGGCCCTGATGCTCGCCGAGACAAAGCTGTAACAGGGGAAAAATAGAGATATTTGCCAACAAATTGGGTGAACAATGGAACATTCTGGCTCCTTCCACATCATCCCATATATAAAAGAAGAAGAAAAAACAAAAACAAACAAACAAAAAAACCCACACAAAAACAAAAAAACCCTCCTAAAAATAAGAAATCCCCCCGAAAAACCTAAAAAAAAAAAACCAATAAGAAAAACACCAACCAACCAAACAACCAAAAAAACCCCCACAAGAAAACCTCCTTAGAAATGACATTGATCCAGCCTTACAACGCGCGGAGGCTTCTGCAAGCCCATGTGGTCTGGCGCGGACTTGGTCTCTGAGCCGGGGCCTGACCATCCATCCTGAGAGGGAGTGGGGGTAAGGTTGGGGGTTGGGGGGGAGTGGTGGAAGTCCACCAGATGGCCCAACCAAGGCGGGGCCGGAGAGCCCGCCCCGCCCTCTGCTGGTCGAGAAGCTCCAATGCAAGCCCCCCTCCTGCAGCCTCCTCTGGGGAGGGCAGAGCCAGGTGACTGGACTTCCCCAGTTCTGGCTGGACAAGAGGGGGGAAGGACAAGCAGGGGACGCTGTCTGCGACAAGGCAGGGGCTGAAGGGTGCTCATGGATGCCGACGGACCATTCAGATCATGAAGTGTCCGTGCGTGACTGCGGATTTACACACACACACACACACACACACACACACACACACACAGAAACAACAACAACAACACAAAGGTATTAATCCACCTTTGTGTAGTCAAAAGTATACTTGTACAATGTTTTGTACTTGTATTTTGTGCTATTAAAACGGGGAAGTTAAAACGCGGGATTTGGGGCGGCGGGGAGAGGGTAAAAGAGAGGGATCGACCTTTGCCGTTTCAAAATGGCGGCTGACTGGTCTGGCTCCGTGGACAGAGCATCGGCCTGCGGACTAAAGGGTCCCAGGTTCGATTCCAGTCAAGGGCATAGGGCATATACCTCGGTTGTGGGCATATCCCCAGTAGGAGGTGTGCAGGAGGCAGCTGATTGAAGTTTCTCTACCTTCGAGGTTTCTAATTCTCTATCCCTCTTCCTTCCACACTGGAAAAAAAATCAATAAAATCTATTTAAAAACAAAATGGCCGCTGCCAAGTTACTGGAGCCAAAATGGCGGGAAGTATGCCAGGGTCACCCACATCACGGGACAGTGCATGAACACTAAGTTAGAGATCCACCTCATGCGCCGCATCCCACCTGCCAGATGGCGAGATCTTCCGCAACTTCAAAGAGCTCTCGCGTGTGGTCCAGGAGATTGACAAGCAGGTGATCCAGGAGCAGCAACAGCAGCAAGAACGTGGGACTGAGGAAAGACAGGGCCACGCCTGGCAGAGGTCGGGTTGACTGGGGCAGGGGCCTGGGCCAAAGAGCTAAAATACAAAGCCGTACACGTTTTATTCACATCCACCTCAGCCTCTGCCTCCCATGACCTCCAAGGGCCGCTACGTTCAGTGTGTTTGCGTCTCCGGTCCCCCCCTTCCCCCTACCCCTGCCACACACCCCGCCCCCTCCCTTCGAATGCGAATGGGACCGATGTTTGCAAGGGTTCATTGCCGAGAGATAGAATCAATTGCAATGAATGAAGAGAAATGAGCTCAGAAATAAGAAATAAATAAATAAATAAATAAATAAATAACAAACATAAAGTAAAATAAGACCCCCCCCAGCACTCTTCACGGGTCCCGGGCAAGAGGCGCTGGTCAAGCGCCCCAGGCATCACAGCCACGTTCAGGAGAACCCTTCCTTGAGATGCGACACCTGCCCCGCCCTACCGTTGGCGTCGCCCAAACGGTGACGCTTCATTCCTGGGAGCGGCTGATTGGTGGGTCTCTCTGGCTCCTCCCACCACGCGCTGGGGCTATAAAAGAAAGCAGGGTTCCTCTTGGCAGAGCTTTCCCAGCCCTAGGCTTGTGGTCGTGGTCGTCTTCGTCCTCGTTCTCCAAGGGAGCTTTTGGGGGAGAGATCTCGCAAGACCCGGTCCCGGGACATAGAAACCGCTGGAGCACCTGGCAAGAACCTGGCTAGGCTGCTGATCAACTGACCGCACTGTCTCCGTGTCATTTCTTCTTCGCCGACTCCGTCCACACGTTTGGGCACCCCTGCACCTGCTGGGCTTCGGCCCCAACAACACGCGCTGCTGCGAAGATGTCTCCTACACGGCCACGCTTCAGTGTAGCCGAAGCGCGGACGCGGTTTACCAAGTCTACCAGAGAAGCCCTGAACAACAAAAATATCAAGCCATTGTTGAATACCTTCAGCCAGTTACCTGGAACTGAAGATGAAAAGAAATGTACCCTTGACCAAGCTTTCAGAGGTGTTCTGCAAGAAGAAATTATCAATCACTCGTCGTGTGAAAATGTTTTAGCTATTATTTCTCTTGCTATTGGGGGAGTCACTGAAGGTATCTGCACCGCGGCGACACCTGCTGTCTTGTTGGCAGACGCTTTGGAATGTCTCCCTTTGGATCAGTGTGACACAATATTCTCGTTTGTGGAAAAAAATGTTGCTACTTGGAAGTCTGCTGGGAAAACTTATTTACTACGTATGTGCAATGATCTCTTAAGAAGATTATCCAAAGCCCAGCACACACTTTTCCGTGCACGGATTCAACTCTTTTTGGCCAGGCTGTTCCCTTTACCTGAGAGATCCGGTCTTAACTTGCAGGGTCAGTTTAATCTGGAAAATGTCACTGTTTTCAATACCAATGAGCAGGAAAGCCCCTTGGGTCAGAAGCACGCTGAAGACGGAGGAGAAGGAATGGACGTAGACGAAGGTGACATGGGTGATGATGAAGCTCCAACAACTTGCTCCATCCCAATGGATTACAGCCTGTATCGCAAATTCTGGTCCCTTCAGGATTACTTCAGGAACCCCGTGCGATGCTATGAGAAGATTTCATGGAAAACTTTCCTCAAGTACTCAGAAGAAGTCCTGGCTGTTTTCAAGAATTATAAATTAGATGATACTCAGGCCTCAAGAAAAAAGACGGGAGAATTAAGGACAGGAGGAGAACATGTATATGCTGCAAAATTTTTAACAAGTGAAAGGTTGCTGGGTTTACAGCTGAGCGACAGTAACTTTCGCCGACAGATTCTCCTGCAGTATCTCATTTTATTCCAATATCTCAAGGGACAGGTGAAATCCAAAAGTTCAAACCATGTTTTAACTGATGAGCAGTCACTCTGGATTGAAGGCACTACAAAATCAGTTTATCAACTGCTCTCTGAAAACCCACCCGATGGAGAGAGATTTTCCAAGATGGTAGAGCATATATTAACCACTGAAGAAAACTGGAACAAGTGGAAAAATGAAGGCTGCCCAAGTTTTGTGAAGGAAAGAACATCAGATACTAAGCCGACGAGAGCAGTACGAAAGAGAGCCGCACCAGAGGACTTCCTGGGGAAAGGGCCCAGCAAAAAGATTCTGAAGGGAAACGAGGCGTTAACAAGCCTTTGGGATCTCTGCCCGGATAATATGGAAGCTTGTAAATCAGACCCCAGAGGCTATATGCCAACTTTGGAGGAATTCTTTGAAGAAGCCATTGAACAGGCAGACCCGGAAAGCATGATTGAAAACGAATATAAGGTTGTGAACAACCCAAATTATGGTTGGAGAGCCCTGAGACTGTTAGCACGGAGAAGCCCTCACTTCTTCCAGCCAACCAAACAACAGTTCAAAAGTTTGCCAGAATATCTGGAACACATGGTACTAAAGCTAGCAAAGGAATCACCACCTCCTTCTGAAGACATAAAAACGGGTGAGGGTGAAGATGAGGAAGATAATGATGCTGTACCGAAGGGAAATGAAGGCCCTGATGCTCGCCGAGACAAAGCTGTAACAGGGGAAAAATAGAGATATTTGCCAACAAATTGGGTGAACAATGGAACATTCTGGCTCCTTCCACATCATCCCATATATAAAAGAAGAAGAAAAAACAAAAACAAACAAACAAAAAAAACCCACACAAAAACAAAAAAACCCTCCTAAAAATAAGAAATCCCCCCGAAAAACCTAAACAAAACCCAATTAAAAAAAAAACACCAACCAACCAAACAACCAAAAAAAACCCCACAAGAAAACCTCCTTAGAAATGACATTGATCCAGCCTTTCAAGGCGCGGAGGCTTCTGCAAGCCCATGTGGCCTGGCGCGGACTTGGTCTCTGAGCCGGGGCCTGACCATCCATCCTGAGAGGGAGTGGGGGTAAGGTTGGGGGTTGGGGGGGAGTGGTGGAAGTCCACCAGATGGCCCAACCAAGGCGGGGCCGGAGAGCCCGCCCCGCCCTCTGCTGGTCGAGAAGCGCCAATGCAAGCCCCCCTCCTGCAGCCTCCTCTGGGGAGGGCAGAGCCAGGTGACTGGACTTCCCCAGTTCTGGCTGGACAAGAGGGGGGAAGGACAAGCAGGGGACGCTGTCTGCGACAAGGCAGGGGCTGAAGGGTGCTCATGGATGCCGACGGACCATTCAGATCATGAAGTGTCCGTGCGTGACTGCGGATTTACACACACACACACACACACACACACACCACACACAGAAACACCAACAACAACACAAAGGTATTAATCCACCTTTGTGTAGTCAAAAGTATACTTGTACAATGTTTTGTACTTGTATTTTGTGCTATTAAAACGGGGAAGTTAAAACGCGGGATTTGGGGCGGCGGGGAGAGGGTAAAAGAGAGGGATCGACCTTTGCCGTTTCAAAATGGCGGCTGACTGGTCTGGCTCCGTGGACAGAGCATCGGCCTGCGGACTAAAGGGTCCCAGGTTCGATTCCAGTCAAGGGCATAGGGCATATACCTCGGTTGTGGGCATATCCCCAGTAGGAGGTGTGCAGGAGGCAGCTGATTGAAGTTTCTCTACCTTCGAGGTTTCTAATTCTCTATCCCTCTTCCTTCCACACTGGAAAAAAAATCAATAAAATCTATTTAAAAACAAAATGGCCGCTGCCAAGTTACTGGAGCCAAAATGGCGGGAAGTATGCCAGGGTCACCCACATCACGGGACAGTGCATGAACACTAAGTTAGAGATCCACCTCATGCGCCGCATCCCACCTGCCAGATGGCGAGATCTTCCGCAACTTCAAAGAGCTCTCGCGTGTGGTCCAGGAGATTGACAAGCAGGTGATCCAGGAGCAGCAACAGCAGCAAGAACGTGGGACTGAGGAAAGACAGGGCCACGGCTGGCAGAGGTCGGGTTGACTGGGGCAGGGGCCTGGGCCAAAGAGCTAAAATACAAAGCCGTACACGTTTTATTCACATCCACCTCAGCCTCTGCCTCCCATGACCTCCAAGGGCCGCTACGTTCAGTGTGTTTGCGTCTCCGGTCCCCCCCTCCGCCCTGCCGCACACCAGGCTCCGCCTTTCGGTGCTCAAGGGACAATAGGATCCAGTATTTGGGTTTACTGTACCTCCTGCAGAGAATTAGACTGGCTCGTCTTTTAGAGCAGCCCGCGGACCCCAGGATGGATGTGGTCACATGATGGCGTGTTCCATAGTGGTGATTAGTATACGAACAGAGCA
>NW_005871770.1:282140-284049 GCF_000147115.1 Myotis lucifugus | reverse complement strand
TTTCCTCCTTTAGCAACAGACAGCGGGACCTCTCTGCCCAGGGCCACATAACTGTCCCCACAGAGGGCCCCGAACTCGCCAGAAGCCAAGCCCCTGGGGTGGGGGTGGGGGGAGTTGGGGGAGGCCCCTGTGGGGCTGCCCAAGGTGTCCTATCTCAGCGCCAGGGCCCAGGATGCCCCCGCCGCTCCCATGGCCCAGCTCCACAGAAAGCCACTCTGCCAGGCGGCAAATGACGCTCCCCTGGGAACTGGGCGGGCAGGCTCACCCCTGGGAACCCGTCACTTCTCCGGGGCTGCCCTCAGCCACCACCAGCCCCCGCGGCTACACTGCTCCCCCGGTCGCAGCCCCACCACGCCCGGCTGGGGGGACTCGGGCTATTCCTGGAGCATTTTCAGTTTACACCAAAATAACCTGACAGCTGATGGCAGGCGGCATCCACCACGCAGCTCCTCACCCTGGAGGGTCAAAGTCCACATGGCTCTCAGGGGACAGGCTGGGAAGCCACAGCCCCAGGAGGCCTTGGGCGGCCCAGTTCCCGAAAGCTGGTCTAAGCAATGGCTGGACAGCCGGACCGCCGGCCCCAGGGGGTGAAGGGACCCCAAGCCCCTCATTTAACAGAGGACATTGGGCTCTGGGAACGGATGGAAACGAGGCCTCTGCTCCCCCTCTTGCCACCACGATAGCTGCCTCCTGGGTCCAGGCGTCATGCGAAGTCACCCCCTGACCACAGCGCTGTGAGCCCCGCTGCTGGAACCCCCACGCTAAGACTGGGCTCATTTGGTTCGAGCCCAAGTTCCCGCCGACTGTGGATGGAGCGAGCGGCAGCTGCTTGGCGTTAAAGGTGATTAACCAACTATTTAATTACCTTGCAGCACCCGGAAAAGAAAACAGGCACCGAGGAACAACCCCCAGGCAAGGGCGTGCTCGCTGGGGCCAACGTTCCCCACTGTGGCAGGGGGGGTATGGCTTCCACCGAGCCCCGACACCCCCCCAGACAGCCCTGCCTCAGCATCCTGGAGGGAGCTCGGACCCCCTATTTCCCCCAAAGAGCAGGCGCTGAGAACAATGAATGAATGGGCTTCTCCCCACCCCCATCCCAGACTCTGACTCACCCGGAGTCCCAGTTCTTGCTGTATTTCTAGCCTCCCGTGATGCCCTCTCACATGGGACTCCGCTGTGGCCGGAGAGAGAGCTGTGGGTGCTCTTCCTGGCTGCGTCCTCTCTTTTCCCGGCCCCGGGAACCTCCGGAAACCGACAGCCGCTCCAAGGCACCCACACTGAACCGACCCCCAGGTCTGGGGGTCTGGCGCGGACCAGGCTGCCCGGGGAAACCTGATCCCGTCTCTTCTTCGGGCCTCTCCCACCACCAAGCCAGGTCCTGTTACAGACACTGAAAGGCTCCCCTGAAATTGTGACTTCCAGTCCCTGCCCGACTAACATGACTGGGTGATCTTAGATAAGTCATTTCTTCTCTGAGCTTCAGTTTCCTTGGTGGTAAAAACGGCTAGCCCAGAGATTTTTTTAAACTTTTTTTGAAGCCACAGAATCCTTAGAAAAAAAAAAACCACCACACAACCCCCATCAAATCCTACGGGGGAACCCCAAATAGAGTAGATAGTGACCCTTGGAACCCCTGGGGAGAAGTAGGTTCATGGCTCCGGCCCCAACCCTTGGTCAAAGTTGCCCAGCCGCTAGTGAAAAACCGTGCCCTGCTAGGGAGTTGCTCTGAAAAAGAAAAAAGCCTCCCTAGGAAAAACCGGCCCGGCCCCCGTACCCCGTAAGTGGGGTTCGGAGAGGAAAGCCAATCCTTACCTGCCCTCCGGTGGTTAAACCCTGTCTCGGGGGAAAGCGCACCCCTTTTTGCCCCTCCTTCCGGAGCATTTTGAAAAACGCTAAATTATCTTCGGGA
>NW_005871770.1:257515-281200 GCF_000147115.1 Myotis lucifugus | reverse complement strand
CGGCTCCGCGCGCTGCGAGCTCCTCCGGCCCGAGGCGCGGAGACCCGCAGACCCTCGGCCTGGGCTGGGAAGGGCTAGAGGCGGATCTGGGAGCCCGGAGGCGGCTGGATTCTGGGGGGAACTGGCCCGCCCCCCCACTTCCCACTCCGGAGCCGCGAGTTTGAGCCTGACCGGGGAGATGCCCTGGACGACGGATCGGGGGGCACCCACCTGTGATCGGACCGCACAGCAGGCGGCAAACCTCGGACCACTGTCCCGGGAGCCGAGACCTGGCTCGAACCTGTTACCTGCACAGACAGGTGGGGAAGCAGAACGAGAAGCCCACCGCCTTCTCATGTAACCGGCCGACGGGGCACCGGGCCAGGCACGTTACACTATCTCCCTCTTATGTACATTATTTAACCCACATAATCCCTTCAAGCTGACACTAATCCCATTTTACAGATAAGGAAACTGAGGCGTACAAAGTTTAAATAATTTGTCCGAGTTCCCGAGCTAGCAGGCCGCGGCGCCTGGCAGAGCCCGCAGCCCGGGGCTTGCAATGTGCCAGCCAACTCGGCCCCCTCCCTGGGTCCCTGCCCTAGAAAACGTCTGTGCTCCTTGGCGAGGCCGCCCCTGCTTGAGCTGCGAGAGAAAAGAGGGGACATGTGGCCAAGAGCTCCCCGGGCGAGGTTAGTCCAAGGTCGCAGAGCAGTCTCTGCCCATCCCTTCCTATTCACCCGGAGATAACCTGGCAGCAAAGTGCTGTCCAGTGGCCTCCTCAGCACGGGTTTGGGGAGAAGGACAAAAATGAACAGGGCCCAGTGTTTGCCGGGAGCCGACTGCTCTTCTCAGCTCTTCCCCTGTAACTGGCTTCTTCCTCGCTGCAAGCCCTATGAGGTCGATGTAGTTAATACATTTTCCTTTAGGTACCTTTTTAAAAAATATGTTTTTATTGATTTCAGAGAGAGAAAGGGAGAGGGATAGAAACATCAATGATGAGAGAGAATCATTGATCGCCCCCCCCCCCCCTTCTCCAAAGCGGATGGAGCCCACAACCCAGGCATGTGTTCTGACCAGGAATCAAACCTTGACCTCCTGGTTCATAGGTCGACACTCAACCACTGGGCAACACTGGCCAGGCTCCTGTAGGTACCTTTTGTGCATCACTACATTTTACACAGGACAAAATCGGGCCAGAGAGGTTAGGTGACATCCCTAAGGACTCACTCTGTGACGTGCCAGTCAGCGAGCCTGGGTTCAAATCCCTACTCTACTATTTTACGCCACCTTAGACACACAGTAACTAAGCCTCAATTTACCCGCTCTGAAATGGAGATACTAGCCCTAGCCGGGCTGAAGGGTCCCAGGTTCGATTCTGGTCAAGGGCACGTACCTCGGTTGTAGGCTTGATCCCTGGCCCTGGTCGGGGGCGCATGCGGGAGGCAACCAATCAGTGTGTCTCTCTCACATTGGGGCTTCTCTCTCTCTGTCTTTGTCCTTCTCTTCTCTCTCTAAAAATCAATGGGAAAATATCCTCGGGTGAGGAATACCAAAAATAAAATAAATAAATAAATAAATAAATAAATAAATAACTTTTAAAAAATAAAATGGAGATAATATTCAGTTAATAGGATAAGGTATCATACGGGCATCCTTACAAATGCTGCAAAACCCGGAAACCTGGGGAAGAATGAGGGGTTCCGAAAACTTATCTGGGGGAGAAGACTGGGAGTGGGAACTTTCCCAAGAAGGGACTGGCTGTGGGGGCCACACTGGGGTAGTCCCACCAGCAGCAGCCACTGTTGGTAGAAACAATACTTCTGCAGTCAGACCCAGCGAGGCAGGAAGTGAGTCACGGTTCTTCCTTAGTCTGAGCAAGGGAACCCCATTGAGGGGAAACTGGGACAGGGCTGGCCCCATCCAGCCTTGGAGTCTCCCAGTCCCCTTCCCTCTTGTCCTCTGACCTAGAAGAGAGGTCAAGCCCGAGAGATAGCAACACTGGCTGCCTCTAGGCCCCCCACCCATCCGGGAGGCTGGTCCCAGGGGAGCCTCGGTGGTCTGGGGTGAAGGAAGAGGCGGCACTGAACTTGCCGGTTCCTCCAAGCCTGGCCCTCCAAGCCTGCCTCTGGCACTTAGAGCTGAAATCCTGGAACTGTGTTGCTCAGAGGTGCATCGCTGGAGGGAGGGGAGAGGCTAGGACTGAGCAAGTGAGCACCTGCCCTGGCTTCACCCAGGGTTTCCCATGGGGTTGTCATGTACCAGGATTCTGTTGCTATAGCCACTCTCCTTGAGACCCCTCTGGAGGGAGTCCAGCTTGCTTCAGTTGCTGACTGCTAGCCAGCGAGGTCCTTTATCTCACAGGAGCAAGTCCCGTGGGCAGGTATTGTTCTCTCGGTATCCATATCAGAGGCCCTAAGGCCCCAGGACAAACATGTCAAACTCGCGGCCAGCGGGCCGCATGCCTCATTTATTTGGCTGGTGTTAAGCCTTTGAGTTTGACATGCTTGCCCTAGGAAGTTAACTCCCCTGGAGCCCAGGAGTCCGGACTTGGGGCCGTAGGAGCTGTACTGACCTGTGGATCCCACTGGATCAGTTCGACACAGCAGTCAGTAGGCTGGGGCACCATGTGACAGAAGCCTGGCGAACAGGAGGGATGTCCACCTGTGGGGGGAAGCAGGGCATGATGGTTAGTTAAGGCCCAAGGGAAGAGGGCAGTAACTGGGGTTCTCACCTTTCCAGCAGAGACCCGGGAGAGAAGTACCCAGCCAGCGAGGCCTCTTTTTCTCTGGATTTGGGGCTCATCTGGGAGGCTCCGTAGAGCAACCCCCCAGTTAAATCCACCCAGTCACACTCACCAGGGCCACTCCCAGTGTCCCCGTGGTGTGCTCTCGGGGGTCCCCTTCTCTCTAAACCTCCTCCTCACTCTCAGGCACCTCAAGCCTTCGGCTGCAGCACCCACACCTGGTTTTCATAAAAATGTCTACACTGCCGGCCGGCGTGCTCAGTGGTTAAGCGTCGACCTATGAACCAGAAGGTCACGGTTCGAATCCCAGTCAGGACACATGCCAACATTGCACGCGATCCCCGGTAGGGGGCGTGCAGGAGGCAGCCGATCGATGATTCTCATCCATTGATGTTTCCATCTCTCTCTCCCTCTCCCTTCCTCTCTGAAATCAATAAAAAAAAATATTTTTTAGAAACGACTACACCACCTTCATATTTGAATAGAAGGCCACACAACAAAATTGTTTTCTCTGAAAGGGTGGGATTTGTGAGTTTTGCCTACATGCATTTTCAGGAGTGTCTACAGCAGTGGTCGCCAACCGGTGGTCCGTGAGGTCCGAAAGGTTGGCGACCGCTGGTCTACAGTATAATCAAGTAACAAAACCTGGAAGTCATGCAGAGGGGAATAAAGCATGCCCATACTTCACCCTCCAGCTGCAGACACCTGGAGTCCCTCCTGAGCGCTGCTGGGCAACCGCCAGGCTCCTCCTACCCCAACCTGGGGCAGGGCCCTGCCCGTTCTGGCTAAACCACTTTGGAAAAGTCTCCTTTATATGACAAGCAAAAAGGGTGCCTGTGGGTGGGGGGAGGAGCCAGAAGTGATGTGGTGGTGAAATGGCTGGGCCGCTGGGACAGGATCCCGTCATGGCCAGCCCTCATTTTCCCAGTTACTGGGGTGGGTCTGCACTGATCTTTCCTCAGCTGGTTCTGCCAAGTCCCACACTCACTGGTCGGTTTTAATGGCTCCCTTCTGTGTCTCCTGCCTTGCCTCCAACGTCTAGCCCAACCGTGGGCAAACTACGGCCCGCGGGCCGGATCCGGCCCGTTTGAAATGAATAAAACTAAAAAAAAAAAGACTGTACCCTTTTATGTAACGATGTTTACTTTGAATTTATATTAGTTCACACAAACACTCCATCCATGCTTTTGTTCCGGCCCTCCGGTCCAGTTTAAGAACCCATTGTGGCCCTCGAGTCAAAAAGTTTGCCCACCCCTGGGCTAGACTCTAGCCACTGCTACCCAGGACTGAGCACCTAGTAGGTATGTTGGGTGCAATCAGAGAGACATTCATTGAGCGCCTACTGAGTGCTGGGCCCTGGTGCTTCAAGCTGAGACCCTTAGAGCTTCTCCTTGGAAGCCAGTGCCCATGCCTGGAAGGAGGTAGCTGAGACAGCTAAGGTCTTCCTGACTCTGTCCTACCATGAGGCCTTGCAGCTCCAATAAACCTCTGCCTTTCCCTCTCCCTTTTTAAAAAATATATTTTATTAATTTCAGAGAGGAAGGGAGAGGGAGAGAGAGAGAGAAACATCAATGATGAGAGAGAATCATGGATCGGCTGCCTCCTGCACGTCCCCTACTGGGGCTCGAGCCCGCCACCCGGGCATGTGCCCTTGACCGGAATCGATCCCGGGACCCTTCAGTCCATAGGTCGACGCTCTATCCATTGAGCCAAACCAGCCAGGGCTCCTTCTCCCTCTTGATCCAGAAAAGTACAGCCGTCAATTGTCATGACTTCTTGTTCCCTTTCCCAGTTAGTTCTGGCATCTGGAAGGGGTTTCTCAACCTCAGCACATTAACTTCTTGGGCTGGATCCCTGTTTTTCGTGGGGCTGTCCTGTGTGCGTCGCATGTTTAGCAACACCCCCGTCTCTCAACACGTGGTAGGAGCCAGCGGCACTCCGTCGCCATTAGGACACCATAAATGTCCCCAGGCATTGCCAAATGTCCCCTGGGGGGCCAAAGTGCCCCTGGCTGAGGACCACTGATGGGGAGTGAGGAATGGGAATGGCGAGGAGGAGGCGATGGTGTGCAGCCTGCGAGGCCCCAGGAGTGGTCTGCTGGGAACTGTGCGCCGAGGCAGCTGGCAGCGAGGGAGAAACTCCGAAACCCCAACCTGCCAGGCACGGCAGTGCAACAATGGGGCCATTTAGTGCGCACGGCAAACAGTCTGCGTCTCTCCCTGACATCTGAGGACACGGCTTTCAGTAACGTTAATGATCATGCAGAACCTGGACGGGAACAATCGGGCTGATCACCCTGTTTACAGGGTGGGGAAGTGGGTGAGGCAGCTCGGCATCGAATGTGCCTTTGGAAGGCAGATCGGTGGCTGCCGGGGAGGGGGGCCGCGGGGCGGAAGGAACCTCTTGGGAATGATGGATATGTTCATTATCTAGACGGTGGGGATGGTTTCACGGGCGTATGGGAACGTCAACACAGATCAAGCTGCACACTTTAAACATGCTCCGTTTACAGTGTGTCAATCACACCTCAACAAAGCTGTTTTTAAAATTTATTTGTTCCAAGTGTTGGTGCCTGGAAGACATTATTTTGAAAATTTACTAACATGAGGTAGCCCATTTCTTTTTTTTTTTTCTTCTTCTAGAGTTAAGTTTCTTTTTGTTTTGTTTTGTTAATCCTCACCCGAGGATATTTCTCCAATGATTTTTAGGGAGGGTGGAAGAGAGAGGGAAAGGAAGAGAGAAACATCACTATGAGAGAAACATATCGATTGGTTGCCTCCTACTGGCGCCCCTACCAGGGCCCGGGCTGGGAAGGAGCCTGCAACTCAGGTGCATGCCCTTGACCGGAATCGAACCTGAGACCCTTTGGTCCATAGGCTGACGTTCTATCCACTGAGCCAAACCGGCCAGGGCAGCCCATTTCTGCACTGTGCCAGATAAAGGCGGTGTGTCTGGGTGGGGGTTACTTCACTACTTAAAAAGAAAAGAGACCCCTAACCAGTTTGGCTCAGTGGATGGAGCATTGGCCTGCGGACTGAAGGGTCCCAGGTTTGATTCCAGTCAAGGGCATGTACCTTGGTTGCGGGCACATCCCCAGTAGGGGGTGTGCAGGAGGCAGCTGATCGATGTTTCTAACTCTCTATCCCTCTCCCTTCCTCTCTGTAAAAAAAAAAAATAAAAAAAAATCAATAAAATATATTTTTAAAAAAGAAGAAAAAAGAAAAGAGAAACAGGAGAAAATGACCGTGGGCCTCAAGGCTGACCCGAAAAAGGCGCGAAAGGGGTGCCACTCTGGGTCCAGGCCTCCCCCGTGAAGCCAGCGAGTCTGCCCATGGCTAAGCAAGTATCGGAGAGTTTTTCCGTTGGATGATGCTATCAACCAACTTGTCTGGGACGCTGTGATCAGGGTCTTGGGAAAATAAAATAACAAATGTACTGCTGGCCGCCAGGGAAGGAAGGAATGATTCTGGAAATGACAGGCTCCGCCACTCTAACTTTAATCCCTAAAACAAACATTGCTGGGGGGAAAGCCAGCCAATTCCCGGAGGAGGGCGGTGCCCTGGCTCAGCGGGGCACGGTGTGTACACCTGGTGAGCAGTCCGCCCCGTGCCACCTGCACATGAAAGGCGCCAGCACTGCTAGTGCCTAAGGGGCTGCCTTTGGCAGAGAGGGTGCCAGACATGCCAGGTGAGGGAACTGTGGGTGGCAAGCAGTGAGGGCCTCTCACGGACAGTGGAGTGCTTTTTAGCTGAAGGAGACCTCCACCGACGTTCCCAGGAGCCTGAGGGAGGCTTAGGAGCAAGAAGAGGGCTTGGGCCCAAGCTGGTTTGGCTCAGTGGATAGAGCATCGACCTGCGGACTGAAGGGTCCCGGGTTCGATTCCGGTGAAGGGCACATGCCCGGGTTGCAGGCTCAATCCCCAGTGGGGGGTGTGCAGGAAACAGCCATGATTCTCTCTCATCATTGATTTTTCTATCTCTCACTCCCTCTCCCTTCCTCTTTGATATCAATAAAAATATATTTTAAAAAAAGAAGAGGGCTTGGGATGGGGATATGTTTTTTTAAAAATATATTTTATTGATTTTTTACAGAGAGGAAGGGAGAGGGATAGAAAGTTAGAAACATCGGTGAGAGAGAAACATCGATCAGCTGCCTCCTGCACACTCCCTACTGGGGATGTGCCCGCCACCAAGGTACATGCCCTTGACCGGAATCGAACCTGGGACCCTTGAGTCCGCAGGCTGACGCTCTATCCACTGAGCCAAACTGGTTAGGGCGGGATGGGGATATGTTATGTGTGACAATAAAAACCTCTGTGGAGGGTGGGCTGTGCGCCAGGCATTTCACTCACTCGCTCACTCACTCACTCCTCAGACACTGACTGAGAGCCCGCCGGGTGCAGGACCTCCTCCAGGGCTCGCGTGGTGGCAGACGGCAGCACCATAAGCCCGTTCATCAGAGGAGTTCAGGTCATCGGAAGTGCTCTGGGAAGAGATCATAAAGAGGGTGATGTGGTTATGCCTGGGACAGTCCCTCGGGTGGCCCGGGAAGGTGCCTGGGAGGAAGTGATAGTTGAGGTGTGACGAGAGGGCTTCCAAGGCAGGCCTGGGACGAGAGGACACGGGCCTGGGACATGAGCGCATGCACTTGGAGAGCAGACACTTCTCCAAGCGAAAAGAAAAGAGAAACAGGAGAAAATGACTGTGGGCCTCAAGGCTGACCCAAGAGGGCAAGGGTGGGGAGAGACGGGTTGAGAGGGGTAGGCAAGAAGAGATCCTGGAGCAGGTGGCAGCCCGGTCAGGATGTTGAATGAAATTCTCAGAGCAGTGGACAGTTTTTGGAGAATTTCACTAATTTATCTTTTTTTTTAAAGAAAAAAAATATTTTAAAAATATATTTTTATTGATTTCAGAGAGGAAGGAAGAGGGCAAGAGAGATAGAAACATCAATGATGAGAGAGAATCATCGATCGGCTGCCTCCTGCACGCCCCCCACTGAGGATCAAGCCTGCAATCGGGGCATGTGCCCTGACCGGGAATCGAACCACGACCTCCTGGTCCACAGGGTGACGCTCAACCACTGAGCCACGTCGGCCGGGCACTCATTTACCTTTTTTAAAGGCCCCTGTGACTGCTGGGGGAGGAGACATATAGGGGTACAGCCCTCCGCAGGAGGCACTGCTAGTGACCCTCCCCTGCTTTATGCTCGGTGGGGGGCCGGCTTGGAGAAACAGTGACTTTCCTGATCCCGGAAATGGGCTTGTGGGCTCCTGAGCAGGCCTGGGAAGGACGGGGTGCCACCCATTGCCCTGGGAAGCTGGGGCCTCCACAGGCTGCGAGTTGGCCGGCCAGCCCTGAGGTTCTACTGCCGAACTGCTTGGGCACGCATGTGCTTCTCCCTCTACCACACCCACGTGGGCAGCTGTAGTAGGAAACCTGGCAATCGGGGAAGCTTTGGGTTAACAGCGCGCACTCATTCCATCTCAGGCACTGTGCTGGGTGCTTTACACGAACGGCCTCCTTTGTGGCTCCTCACAACATTGAGGCAGGCACTACTCTTACCCCCATTTTGCAGATGAAGAGACTGAGGCCTAGAGAGCTTGCTGGGAATTTGTAAGACCTGGACCTGGGGAGTGAGAGTGGAAAGAAAGCTTTCTGCCTCCAGAAGAGGGAGAGAACGGTGGCTGAATCAGCCACTACTGTTTCCTTAGGAAAATGTGATGTGGGTGGCTCTGCTCTGATGAACATTTGACGCTTTCTTGGAAAAGGCTGGTCACCTGCAACTTCCCAGTAGGCCTGGTTGATATTTCTATAATTTAGGGTCCAGGCCACAAACCCCGTGGGCGGTGGTCCAGCGTGTGGGTTCCCAGCCCAGCCCTGGGGCCAATCCCAGCTCTGAAAGTCGCTTGAATGCCCCCTGTGTAAACTATGTGACCCCCTGGGGCCTCAGTTTCCGCATCTGCCACATGGGGTACAGCTCATCATTCGATGCCTGTACAACAGCGGTTCTCAACCTGTGGGTCGCGACCCCTTTGGCGGTCGAACGACCCTTTCACAGGGGTCGCCTAAGACCATCCTGCATATCAGATATTTACATGACGATTCATCACAGTAGCAACATGACAGTGATGAAGTAGCCACGAAAATAATTTTATGGTTGGGTCACAACATGAGGAACTGTATTTAAAGGGCCAGAAGGTTGAGAACCACTGCTCTAAGGGCTCAGCACAGCGCCTGGCCTGTGGCAATGGCCGCTGTGATCAAGTCACCCCCTCCTTCCGTCCAAGGCAGAAGGCCTTTCCAGCTCTCCCTCGTTGGCCTACACCCAGGCTTTCATGGATGAAATCTCTGCCCTCGCTGGCGCGCCTGCTTGGTGCTCTTTGGTTATTATTGTTCCTCGATAGCCCTGCCAGCCTCCCTGCACTGCTGTCTGGGCTCAGAGCAGCCTTTGGTGCGGCCCGCGCGGTGCCTGGTCCCTATTTTGTCAGCTGCCCGCTCCTCTGACCTCTTGCGTCTAAGGTCAGAGGTCAGCACCGTCCTCTGCGGCTGTGTTCCCCAACTTGTTCACCTCATGACTAGCAGAAGATGTGGGCCGCCGGCTGGGGCGCGTGAACCAGGAGGATGGAGGCGGGCAGGGCCTTGCTGGCAGCTGCCGCCTCACCCCCTGCGGCCTGCTTGGGGCTGGAGGCTCCAGCACCCATGGCAGACACACCGGTGGGCAGTGCTTTCTAAGGGGCCCGGCAGTCTGGCTCCATGGGGACCAGTGGCGGCCACATCACTGTGCTTGCTGAGTTTCTGCTCACAGAGTCGAGGCAGGACTGGCCTTCCTGACCTTCTCCGTTTTAGGGAGAAGAAATACTTTCCGGATGGTATTCTAGGAAGATGCTCTCCTGGGAAGCAACCCCCTGACCGTGGGTCTCTCACCTGAGCCTCATTCATTCCTTTTACAGGAAGGAGACTCCTGCAGCCCCCACCGCCCCCCGAGGCTGACGGAGGTAAGTGATTCTGTTATGTTAGGTAGACAGTCCTCCTTTCACTCTCATGCAACCCTCCATCCAAAATGATTCAAAGGTCAAAACTACAGAAAAACACACAGAAAGCAATCTTGCTCCTACCTCTGCTCCTTCTGTGCAATCCCCCTCCACACTTGAATACCAATTTTTATTCCATCTGATTGATCTTTCCAGTGTTCCTTTCTGCAAAAAAGAAAAAAATTATATATATACACACATTTACCTCTCTGTTCTTTTTTTTTTAAATATCTTTATTGATTTCAGAGAGGAAGAAAGGAGGAGAGTGAGACAGAAACATCAGTGATGAGAGAGAATCATGGATTGGCTGCCTCCTGCACGCCCCACATTGGGGATCGAGCCTGCAACCCAGGCATGTGCCTGACGGGGAATCGAACTGTGACCTCCTGGTTCATAGGTCCACGCTCAACCCCTGAGCCACGCGGGCAGGGCTACCTCTCTATTCTTATAGTATTTCCCTTTTTTATCAAAAGGTAGCACATTATAATTTGGGTTTTTGTTTGTTTGTTGATCCTCACCCAAAGATATCTTTTCCATTGATTTTCAGAGAGAGTGGGAGGGACGGGGAGAGACAGAGAAACATCGATGTGAGACTCATATCGATTGGTTGCCTCCTGCACAGCCCCGGGATTGAGCCTGCAACCAAGGCACGTGCCCTTGGCCGAAATCAAACCTGTACCCTTCAGTCCGCAGGCTGACGCTCTAACCACTGAGCTAACTGGGTAGGGCTGGGTTTTTGTTTGTTTGTTTTTTAAATATATTTTCATTGGCCCTAGCCCTCTATATTTTTATATATATTACATCATTGATCAGCTGCCTCCTGCATGCCCCACACCAGGGTTTGGGCCCGCAACCCAGGCCTATGCATGCCCTGACTGGGAATTGAACCGTGACCCTCTGGTTCATAGATCGATGCTCAACCATTGAGCCCCGCCAATCAGGCTGGGTTTTTATTTTGTTTTGTTTTGTTTTTTTTTACTTAGCAATACTTTCTAGAGAAATTTACACAATAAAGATAAACAAAACTACAAACCCAACACAATTCATTAAACATTAGCTCAATGGGAAGGACGATGCTGTTTCTCGGAGACCAAATTGCCGCGTACGGAGACACGGGGCTGACCAATGAGAGCAGGCCCCCTGGTGAATGGGACGGGCCGGTGGGCGCTGCCATGTCTGTGCTGGGGGTGACTCAGTTCTCCCACTACTTTCCTCTCTCTGAATGACTGCAATACTTCTGTTTGCACTGTGGGCTGTTACATCACTTGGCCTCCTCTTGGCTTCACCACATCATTTACGCATTAAGTCCGCCTCTGCTCTTTTCTTGTTAGCCAGCAGCAATTAAAAAGGACTGCTTGGTGCCAACGCAAATCATCAACACAAATGCGCACTCGGGCAGTGAAATCCTGTGTCAACAGTAGATTGTAGGGTGGTCACGTTGGGAGTAATGATGATGAAAATAATAATAATGGTAACACTTACTCGGAACTCGCTCTTTGGCCCGACTGTGCTGAGTGCTTCACGTGCAAGGTCTTATGTAATCCTCCAAACAACCCTTAAAGCACGCCCGTTTTCCAGATGAGGGCCTTAGGATGACAGGATTTGCCAAGGCTCAGTGGGTAGAGCGTCAGCCTGCGGACTGAAGGGTCCCGGGCTCGATTCCCGTCAAGGGCACGTGACTCGGTTAGTTGCAGGTCTGATTCCCAGCCCTGGTTGGGGCACAACCAATTGACGTGTCTCTCTCACATCAATGTTTTTCTCTCTCTCTCCCCCCACCCTTTCACTCTCTCTAAAAATCAGTGGAGCCCTAGCCTGTTTGGCTCAGTGGATAGAGTGTCAGCCTGTGGACTGAAGGGTCTTGGGTTTGAATCCAGTCAAGGGCACGTGCCCGGGTTGTGGGCTCGATCCCCAGTTGGGGGCTTGCAGGAGGCAGCCGATCAGTGATTCTCTCTCATCATTGATGTTTCTCTCTCTCCCTCTCGCTTCCTCTCCAAAATCAATAAAAAAATATTTTAAAAAAAATTAATGGGAAAATATCCTCGGGTGAGGATTAACGAAAAAATAATTAATAATAATAAAAAACAACAACTTGTCAAGGACACGTGTACAGAACGTGGCACAGCCAGCATGTGGGCCTGTATCCGGCTGACCCCAGTGACCACGGCAAGGGCTGGTGGCTGGGACCCGGACCTCACTGTTCCGTTCGCCCTCAGGCCCTGGCCATCACTGCCCACTGTCTATGCCCTTTGGTGCGGGGCTTGGGCAGGAAACTTGGCATCTCGGGCAGAGGGTGAAAAGGGGAGTGTGGGACCCGCAGTCCCTGTCAGGGCCTGGCCTCCCTCGGAACCCTTTCCCCGCGCCCGTCCTGGGTGAAAGTGTGCCCGGCCTGGTCACGTGACCCCGCCTCCCCTCTTCCAGCATCAAAGAGAATAAACACGCACACGCCAAAATATACCATTTAGAAGATAAGGATCTATGTCCGTGACTGTAACAATGACTTTTGTTAACTTCTGGCAAAGGGCTGGGAGTTCTGAATGTTCTCCCCTGGTCCCTGCCTGGCTGCGCTGTGGCCAGCCCCTCCCTGTGGCCTGCCACTTCCCTCTACCCCGCCTCACGTCATCGCCCACCCTCCCTCCTGCTGCTGCCTGCTGGCTCCTTCCTTGTCCCCGGGGCCTGTCCTTGTTCCCTGTCACAGCCTCAGCTAATTCCTGGAGAGACGGGGCCGTCAGGTAGGCCTGGGACTGAAGCCCTCCTCGGCCCAAGCTTAGCGACCATGTCACGGACCACATCTGAGTGGCCTACGCTTCCTGGTCAATGGGCGTATCCATAGTTGGGTGAGGAACACGAGGACCCAGTGGAATTCTCTGGAAGGTGGCCTCCTGAACACCCCAGGGTGTGGGTTTGGCCCTCAGGGGTCCGGATACCCGGGCAGGCCAGGCTGCTGGGCCTGACTCACACTAAGGTTTACATGATGAACGCCAGGACCCTGCCAAAGACTGGCCCTGGGAGTCACTCGCTGGCCCAAGGGGGCAGGGGAGGGCACCCATCCATGCCCACCTCCGCCCCCTTCCTCAGATCCAGGCCTGAGAACCCTAACACCCTCCCCTCACCCCCACTGTGCCCCAGGAAGCCTGGCCCTTTCCGCCAGGCCTCTTACCTCACAGAGTTATTTTGGTTTCCGTTTTCCTGGATCGATACAATTGATCGTAAAAACTCAGCTCCCCTGTCCCTGTGGCTCCAGATGACGTGCCAGGCAGCGGTAGCGCTCCAGAAACGCTGGTCTCATCGTGCAGTTCTGATGTGGCTCACCGGGACCGGATTTGGGTTTTCTTTTTGTCTGGGTTTGAGCTTCTGTTAGAATCCAACTCTTTCCTGTTGAAAAAAATTGGCTTCTTGCATTACAAAAGCCACACTATGGCCCTAGCCCAGTGGTCAGCAAACTCATTAGTCAACAGAGCCAAATGTCAACAGTACAACGATTGAAATTTCTTTTGAGAGCCAAATTTTTTAAACTTAAACTATATAGGTAGGTACATTGTTATTAACTTAATTAGGGTGCTCCTAAGCTGGCCTTTGCTAAAAACGTCCTCAATCTGATGGAGGTACGTTCGCTGAGGTCGACCCCTTCCAACTCTCCCATCCACACGCGTCTTGTATACTTGTTTCGTCTGTCTCCTTTCGTTCCTCCTCTCTATATGTCCAAACCATCTCCACACACCTTTCTCCATCCTCGACACTACATCTTCTTTCACTCCACAACGTTCCCTAAAATTAACTTAATAAACTTTACTTAAAGTTTTAAGTCAACTTCACACTGTACGTGAGCGCCCGCACTTGGTATTTTGTGGAAGAGCCACACTCGAGGGGCCAAAGAGCCGCATGTGGCTCGCGAGCCGCGGTTTGCCAACCACTGCCCTAGCCAGTTTGGCTCAGTGGATAGATCATCGGCCTGCAGACTGAAGGGTCCCGGCTTTGATTCCGGTCAAGGGCACATGCTGGGATTGTGGGCTCGGTCCTGGTAGGGGGTGTGCAGGAGGCAGCTGATCAGTGATTCTCTCTCATCACTGATGTTTCTCTCTCTCCCTCTCTCTTCCTCTCTGAAATCAATACAAATATATTAAAAAAAAACCAAAACACATACACATACACACACACACACAAAACAAAAGTCATACTATGTAAGCACCATCCGCCCCACCCTGGTGCCCTCCTGACCTCATCTCATCTCCCACAGTCCCCACCTGGCTGGTGTGGCTGCAGAGCGCTGGCCTCCATTGGGTCCCTATCTCTCTAGCGCAGTCCTACCTCAGGGCAGTGCCCTCCCCTCTATCTGGACCTCTCAGAGGACACCATGTGCCTCAGCCTGTTCTCCTCTCTCAGGACGTTGCTGGAATGGTGCCTTCACTGCTAAAATGCAAACACAGCACGCCCCATGCCCCTTCCTTGATTAATTTTCCCTCATAATACTTTTTACCATTGGACACACTGTGTATTCTCTTTATTGGTTTGTTGTCTTTCCCCCTCTCCTTCTCCAGTTCCCCCCCGCCCCCCCCCCCGCCCCCATAGCATGTCAGCTCTGTGTGGGCAGGGGTTTTTGTCTGCTTTGCTCACTGCTGTATCCCCAGTGGCTTCAACAGTGCCATTGGCACACAGTAGGGGCTCCCTAAGTATTTGTTGAATGAATGAATTTTGTTGTGGAAAACGACTCTACGTAAAAAACACAAAGAAGAAACAAAAGATGCCTACAGCCCCAGCTGGTCTTGGCTCAGTGGATAGAGCGTCACCTTGCGGACTGTAGGGTCCCCAGGTTCGATTTCCGGTCAGGGCCCATGCCCAGGGGTGGGGGCTTCAGCTAGGGTTGTTCAGGAGGCAGCTTATAGATGATTCTATCTCATCAATGATGTTTCTCTCTCTCTCTCCCTCTCCCTTCCTCTCTGATATCAATTAAAATAGGTGGATGAAAAAAAAAGAGAAGGATGCCGAGAATTTCCGGCCCTCCGAAATGAGCCATTTAAGCGGAAGCTGAACATTCATTCGGTGAGGGGGTGTGGAAGGGACAGGTGTACCGGGTGGAGGTGGGGTTCCCTCTCTCAGGAAAATTCTGGGATCCTGCAAAATGCTCCCCACCCCAAGTCATTCTCTGTGATTTACTTACATATATATTTTTATTGGTTTCAGAGAGGAAGGGAGAGGGAGAGAGAGATAGGAACATCAATGATGAGAAAGAATCATGGATCGGCTGCCTCCTGCAGGCCCCACACTGGGGATCGAGCCCATAATCCAGGCATGTGCCCTGGACCGGAATCGAACCCGGGACCCTTCAGTCTGCAGCCCGATGCTCTATCCACTGAGCAACACCAGCCAGGATTTTCTCTGTGATTTAGAGCCAATGACCAGCACAGGGCTTTTCCCTTGGGCCTTGGCCCTGGGTGGGGAGCCCTACGACCCAGAAAGCTTGGGAAGCAGGATGGAGGGTGGAGTGGAATCACCAATCAGGACGGAACAAGTCTGTCCCAGGAGGAAACACAGCAGAGCCCTGCTCAGGGAGGGCAAACAGTGACAGGTGGGGTCGCGCCGACCTGGACACTCACAGGCCTGGCCGATTTGAGGACTGTCAGGCCGCCCCCACAGCCTCCGATGCGTCCCCACTGACCCGCCACCATGTCTGGAATTCCATCATGAGAAAGACTTCGGGTTCTGCCTTGAGAATGCAGTCCTGGGAGAGCCAGGCAGCTGCCACCTCAGCCCCATAAACCAGGTCTACATTTGCGTGTCAGCCGAGAATGGGTCACGGGGTGGGGGTGGAGGGGGCGTTTTTGGGTAATGGGGGCATTTAGAAGCAAGGGCACTGCCAGGAAAGCTGGCAGCCTGTGAGCACTGTTCTCCGACAGGAGAATTGAAGGCCTCAAGGCAGCAGTTGTGACCTCACAGATAAACCCCAGAGCAGCCACGGGAGCCGGTTTTCTGGGACAGGAAGTGGCTAAGAGAGGCTTGAACCAATGCAAAATCCCCTCTCAACGGCTGCGTAATATTTCCAAGGACGCGGCCTTCACAGAAATGGGGTTACCGGGGCACCTTATCTCTGGGGAGCACCTGGGGAACTCCCTGAGGGCTCCCTTCGGACAGCGTGCTTGGGGGATCGCAGTTACGGTAAACACACGGCACACGCATCACCACCCCTCAGTCCTGGCCCAGGACAGACATGGCTAATCCATCACCAAACAGCTGTGGAATCCTCCTCCCCACAGTCTCCCAAGCAGTCACTGCTAACCTACCAGCATTTGCACAGGAGGCGAAACGCAATGGCTATTTGTGGTGCGAGAGACATCGCTGATGGTGGGACAAAAGAAATGTGTCTTCAGCCCAGCCCTGTGTGGCTCAGCGGTTGAGTATTGACCCAGGAACCAAGAGGTCGCCGGTTCGATTCCCGATCAGGGCACGTGCCTGGGTTGCAGGCTCAATCCCCCGTGGGGGTGTTCAGGAGGCAGCTGATCAGTGATCCTCTCTCATCATTGATGTTTCTATTTCTATCTTTTTCTCCCTCTCCCTTCCTCTCTGACATCAATAAAAATATACTTAAAAAAAGGAGAAGTGGCCCTGGCTAGTTTGGTTCAGTGGATAGAGCGTCGGCCTGTGGACTTAAGGGTCCCAGGTTCGATTCCGGTCAAGGGCACATGCCCAAGTTTCGGGCTCAATCCCCAGTAGGGGGGGCGTGCAGAAGGCAGCCGTTCAGTAATTCTCTCTCATGATTGATATTTCTATCTCTCTCTCCATCTCCCTTCCTCTCTTACATCAATAAAAATATTTTTTAAAAAAAGAAGTGTGTATCCTCCTTCCCTGCCCTTTGGGAATCACAGGGTTAGGATTCCTCCTCTGAGGCTCAGGGAGGCAGTGAGACCTGGTCAAGGTCAGGGTTGGTGGGGGCAGCTGGGTCTGGAGCTCTGGTCTTTCCACTCTTGGCCCAGAAGCTGTCGCCTATGACTGGATGTTGGTCTAGGACCGTGGTCGGCAAACCGCGGCTCTCGAGCCACATGCAGCTCTTTGGCCCCTTGAGTGTGGTTCTTCCACAAAATACCACATGCAGGCGCGCACGTACAGGGAACGCTGTGGAGTGAAAGAAGATGTAGTGTCGAGGATGGAGAGAGGTATGTTGAGATGGTTTGGATATATAGAGAGGAGGAACGAAAGGAGACAGGCGAAACAAGTATACAAGACGCGTGTGGATGGGAGAGTTGGAAGGGGTCGACCTCAGCGAACATACCTCAATCAGATTGAGGACGTTTTTAGCAAAGGCCAGCTCATGAGTACCCTAATTAAGTCAATAACAATATACCTACCTATATAGTTTAAGTTTAAAAAATTTGGCTCTCAAAAGAGATTTCAATCGTTGTACTGTTGATATTTGGCTCTGTTGACTAATGAGTTTGCCGACCACGGGTCTAGGAGACAGAGCGCACGTGTGTGGCCCGTGTCCGCACGCCCAACGGAAGAAGCTGTTCTAGCCCTACATGTCAACAAGTGCCGAGTGTACAGTCCCAGGGCACTTGGGTTGACCTTATAAAATCTGGACTTTCTGGGCTCCGTGAGTCAACGGGGCAGCAATGGGCAGACGTCAGGGAGGCCTGGTGCCTGGAACCTGGCTGCTGGCCCGACATGTCCCTTCGAGCCTTAGTGCCTGGCCTGTGTCCAGGACAAATGTCCTCCAACAAAGCAGCCAGGCCCAGCCCAGGGAGACAAGCCTTGCTCCCACGCTGGGCGGGTCGCCCTCAGATGCCTGATCCATGAACGAGGAAGCCAACCCGGGGCTGAACTTGGCCGAGCCTCCGTTTCCTCATCCATCACATGTGGATAATGACACCTCCCCTGCGAAGGTGTCATAAGCACGGGATGAACTAATTCTATAAAATGCTTGGCACAGCGCCCTGCACACGGCAGGTGTTCAGGGAGCACAGCTGGAATCACCCGAGGACTTTCCAGCTCTAAGAGCCCGGCCTGTGACCCTCACTTCCCGTGGGAACTCCTCCCTCTCACACTGGCTCAGCAGTCACCAGAACTGAGACACCTTGGTCACGTTTGGAGGGGAGAAAATTGGTTTCTCCTGAGCTTGGGGAAGGGAAGAGGGATTAGGGTGCTCTCTCTTTTATTTTTAAAACAATTTACCTAATCGTGGAGTGAGGAATATAGATCTTTACTGGTTTCAGAGAGGAAGGGAGAGGGATAGAAACATCAATGATGAGAATCGTCGATCAGCTGCCTCCTGCACGCCCCCTACTGGGGATGGAGCCCACAACCCGGGCATGTGCCCTGATGGGGAATCGAACCAGGACCTCCTGGTTCCTAGGTCGATGCTCAACCACTGAGCCACACCGGCCGGGCAGGGTGCTCTCTCTTTGAGGAGCAGCCCAGAAGATCCCCGAGGCTGGAGGTCAGACCCAGACTTCTCCCGTCCTGTCCCCGGGCCCCGAAGGAGGAAGAGTCCCTGCCGCCGCGATGCTGGCCCACCGGCGGAGCTGTGGCTTTGACCCACACCCACCAGGGGGCTGACTCCCGGGCTGCCGGGAACTGGGCCAGATGGACGGACGTGGTGACAAGCTACAGTGACGTTTCCCCCACTTCCTTTGCTCTGCCCTGCTGTGTCTGCTGAGTCAGGGTCCCTTTGGGGGCGGGCGGAGAGCTGTGGCGTGACACTGTCGGATGTGGCAGGGCACACCGGGCAGCCCTCGAGTGCCAGGCAGGCTTCAAAGGGAGGCAAGAAGCTCTGAGGACGGCGAGAGCACAGGCAGCGATGCTCTGTGTCCCACGTGCGTCCGCCTCCCGGGCTGCGGCTGCTCTTGGCAGTGCCTCCTCTCAGGCCTGGGCCGCAGGTCCAGAAGAGACCTTGGGCAGCTGCCTTGACCTCTCCATGCCTCAGTTTCCCCCCCTGTAGCAGCTAGGAAGGACCCCAACTCTCAGCGACTCCAGCAGAATGGCAGCTGTTTCTCCTCTGGAAAAGCCCACCTGTGTGGTTGGTGGTGTTGGTTCGGGAGTTTGAGTGCCTCCTCCGCAGTCTCCTGACCTTTAGGGAAGCCCAGCATCTGCTTGAGCACCAACCTGAGCACTGACCCAGGCTCCTAAGGCAGCTCAAGGGGTGGGCGCAGTGGCGGGTGCCACGGGCTGGCTGCTCCGACCCTCCTTCCCAGCCTGTCCCTCGTCATTGCCTTTGCTACAGGGGACGGCTCTTGGCATTCTGGGGGGATAATTCTTCATGCAAGACTGTGTCATGCGTGGTAGCAGGCACCTCCCACTAAATGCCCAGTCACCGTGACAGCCTGAACTGTCCCCACACGTTTGACGACATCCGTGGAGCTGCGATACCGGCCTGGCTGAGAGCCACTGAGCCAGGACTCATCCCTCCCCCACCCCACTTGTTCACAGGGGCCGGTCACGTGGTTCCACTCTGAGCAATGAGATTAAGGGGGGTCTTCAGGGCGGAGAAATCTTCTAAGAGACGAAGATCCTCTGTCTCAGCTCCCGAACCAGCACCACCAACCACACAGGTGGGCTTTTCCAGAGGAGAAACAGCTGCCACTCTGCTGGAGTCGCTGAGAGTTGGGGTCCTTCCTAGCTGCTCCAGGGGGGAAACTGAGGCACGGAGAGGTCAAGGCAGCTGCCCAAGGTCTCTTCCCTTCCCTGGTGAGGAGTGAGGCAGGGTTCGCACCCCGACATCCGGGGTCCAGAAGCGCCATCCTTAACCAGAGCCAGGCCGGCGCTGAGCGCTCCAGAAGCGTCGGCCCAGTTTCCCACCTGTGAGCTGAATGCATCTTTCTTCCCCTGAGGAGAGGGTTCGTTTCTGTCATCAGATTCTCACAGGAGCCACAATATGAAGAAGAAACCTCCTCCTTGCCCTGACCGGTTTGGCTCAGTGGATAGAGCGTCGGCCTGCGGACTGAAAGGTCCCAGGTTCGATTCCGGTCAAGGGCATGTACCTTGGTTGCGGGCACATCCCCAGTGGGGGGTGTGCAGGAGGCGGCTGGTCGATGTTTCTCTCTCATCGATGTTTCTAACTCTCTATCTCTCTCCCTTCCTCTCTGTAAAAAATCAATAAAATAAAATAAAAAAAAAGAAGCCTCCTCCTTATATTTCTGTCTCTCTCAGCTTACAGGTGACAGAGGGAAGCTCCAAGGAGGAGAACGACCTGCCACGCTGGTGACCGAGCTGAGGTGATACCTGGGCCTCACCGCAATCCGGGCCCTCTCTATGCCCCCTCCCCTGTGCCTCCTTCCTGTCCGATGGCCCCTCCTGGCCAGGCCTGCACTGGCGCAGCAGCACTGTCCTTGGCCTCCCTGCCTCATTCTCCCTCTGCACATGGCCTGAGGCTGCTATTCCAGGCCTGCGGTGACTCTGCATCTCTAAATAAATATATATATTTAAATGTGCTTTTATTGCTTTTTAGAAGGATAGGGAGGGAGAATGACAGAAACATCAGTGAGAGAAAAACATTGATGGGCTGCCTCCTGCACACCCCCAATGGGGATCGAGCCTGCAACCTGGGCATGTGCCCTGACCGGGAATCGAACCAGCGACCTCTTGGTGCATGGGTCGATGCTCCGCCACTGAGCCACATCGGCGGGGCTGCAGCTTCAAATATTAGTATTTTCCTATGTGTACTATCTAACAATGGCCACAGAGCTACTTCTGGTCCCATGTGGGCTCTACCGTTAGAGGTAGAGTCCATTTCCCCTCTCTTTGAAATGGAGCAGGCCTTGTGGCTGCCTTGATGAATAAAATGCACAGCCTCCACTGCTAGGTCGTAAAAGATAGTAAAGTCCCTCTCTCTCTTTCTTTTTCTTTAATATATATTTTTATTGATTTCAGAGAGGAAGGAATAGGGAGAGAGAGATAGAAACATCAATGATGAGAGAGAATCATGGATCGGCTGCCTCCTGCATGTCCCCCATGGGGGATCGAGCCTGCAACCTGAGCATGTGCCCTGACCGGGAATCGAACCGGGACCTCCTGGTTCACAGGTCGACGCTCTACCACTGAGCCGAGCCAGCTGGGCTCTCTCTCTCTCTCTCTCTGAGCCCACCCCCCATGCTGTGAGGAAGCCCAGGACACATGGCCGAGCCCCATGGAGCGTTCCAGCCCATGTCCAGCTGCTGCTGCATCATCCCCTGTGAGTAAAGGCACCTTCAGGATTCCAGCCCCCAGCTTTCAAGTCCTCCAGCTGAGGCCCCAGATGCTGCGGAGCAAACACAAGCTGTTCCTCCTGGGCCCTGTCCCGATTCTTGGCCCGCAGAACCTGTGAGCCTAGTAACGGTTGTTTTACTCCCTTGAAAAGGAGTACACCATGAGTTTGGACTTAGCGTCGGGAGCGGTGAGAGCTGCTGGATGCTTCTGAGTAGGGAGCGGTGTGACCAAAGGAGGCTACGGCACCAGTCCAGGCCTTTGGGAGGAGGGGCCATAGCACCGGGAGGAGGGAGAAAAGGGGAGTCATAGAAAGGAAACAGAGTCAGCCCGGCCGGTGTGGCTCAGTGGTGGAGCGTCAACCTAGGAACCAGGAGGTCACGGTTCCATTCCCAGTCGAGGCACATGCCCGAGTTGCGGGCTCGATCCCCAGCGTGGGGCGTGCAGGAGGCAGCCGAGCCATGATTCTCTCTCATCATGGATGTTTCTTTCTCTCTCTCCCTCCCTCTCTGAAATCAATAAAAATATCTTTTAAAAAAATAAGAAAGGAAACAGAATCGCATCTCAGCTTGGGCACCAGTACGGCAGGTCATTCTTCTTCCTGGAGCTTACCTTTACGGCCTGCAAAATGAGTGAGGCAAAAATAAATCATGTTTTTTCCTGGTGTTTCTTCTTGGTGCAAAAATTCTCCCCAGTGGTAAAGTCAGCCCCTTCAGGCTTGGGGGGGGGTGGGAGTGGGCGGGAGAGAAGGGACAGTTGTCTCCTCTCTCTTCCCAAAGGCTCTGGCCTTGCCCCATCTCATGTGCTGCCTTTGCGCACATGTCCTGGTTGATCTTGACTACTCACTTTTGTTGTGTTTAATCGCCAGGCCACCTCCATGGCATGACTGTGACCGAATCGTAATTCAGTGATGTTTCCAGTTTCCCTCCAGGTGCACTCAGGTGAGAGTCAGTACCTGGGGAAAGAAGACCTGAGTCACAGATATGCTCACCTCCAACCTGGCAAGATGCCACCTTGTGCCACTGCCAAGTGGCTCTACCAATCTACTCCACCCTCCGTGTTTAAGGCTGGGGTCCCATGTGGTGGCATCAACTTCTTTATTTTATTTTATTTTTTTGTCAATCTGGTGGATGAGACATAATCTCTCGTTCTTTTAATTTACATTTCTCTGATACCTCTTCTTATATGATTACTGGCCATCTGGGTTTTTTTTTATTATTTATTTTTTAAAAAATATTTTATAGACTTTTTACAGAGAGGAAGGGAGAGGGATAGAGAGTTAGAAACATTGATGAGAGAGAAACATCGATCAGCTGCCTCCTGCACACCTCCTACTGGGGATGTGCCGGCAACCAAGGTACATGCCCTTGATCGGAATCGAACCTGGGACCCTTCAGTCCGCAGGCTGACGCTCTATCCACTGAGCCATACCGGTCAGGGCTGGGTTTCTTTTTTTTAAAATATATTTTTATTGATTTCAGAAAGGAAGAGGGAGAGAGAGATAGAAACATCAATGATGAGAGAGAATCATGGATCGGCTGCCTCCTGTACGCCCTCCACTGGGGATCGAACCCGGGACCCTTCAGTTTGCAGGCTGATGCTCTATCCACCGAGCCAAACTGGCTAGGGCCCTCCAGGTTTCTTTTTCTATGAGGTGCTTGTTCACAACTTATGCTGAATTGGCTTCTGGGTCCTTTGTCTTTCTTCTTGATTTGCAGAAGTTCTTTACATATTCTGGAAACTAAACTCCTGCTGGTTGTATGCATTGCATTTGGATTCTCTTTTCAGGTTGTGAAACTTTACTGAGCTGCACACTTCTGACATACATTTTTGTTGTGCATATTGTAATTCACAAAAAATTTATTGAAAAAATCGTTCCTTATCCTGAGGCCATAAAAATATTCTCCTCGATTGTCTTCTCAATGTGTTAAATTTTGTTCCTCGCATGTAAGCCTTGCGTGCACCTGGAGCTGTGTGTGGGCGTAGGTGGATCTAATTTTACTTTTTCCATATGGATCGCCACTTGTTTTAATACCGTGTATAAGAGTCGGTCTTTTCCTCACTGGTTGGTGATGACTGTCATATAGCAAGTTCTCATCTGTGCACAGTTCTGCCTCTGGGCCCTTCTTCTGTTCATCTCATCTCTTTATAGCCTGATGCCAAAGTGGGTCTGCTTGATTTCTTTAAAAAGTTTCATTATTTGGGCCCGGCTGACGTGGCTCAGTGGTTGAGCGTTAACCTATGAACCAGGAGGTCACGGTTTGATTCCCCGTCAGGGCACATGCCCGGGTTGTGGGCTCAAATCCCCAGTGTGGGGCATGCAGGAGGCAGCTGATCGATGATTCTCTCTTATCATTGATGTTTCTCTCTTTCACTCCCTCTCCCTTCTTCTCTGAAATCAATAAAAATATATTTTTTAAAAGTTTCATTGTTTGGTAAGATTCAATGGAGGACTTGAAGACAGGAAATATAGTTAGAATGATGACAAGGATGAGCTGGAGATGGGTTTTAGAGGCCAAGGCGGACTGAAGGGTCCCAGGTTCGATTCCGGTCAAGGGCATGTACCTGGGTTGCGGGCACATCCCCAGTGGAGGGTGTGCAGGAGGCAGCTGATCGATGTTTCTCTCTCATCGATGTTTCTAGCTCTCTATCTCTCTCCCTTCCTCTCTGTAAAAAATCAATAAAATATATTTAAAAAAAAGAAAAAAAGAAATATAGGACTGAAGGGTCCCAGGTTCGATTCTGGTCAAGGGCATGTACCTGG
>NW_005871770.1:254780-256944 GCF_000147115.1 Myotis lucifugus | reverse complement strand
GGGCAAAACATTAGCTCTTTTAGAGCATCCATTCACTGTTCCCCAAGCATGACTGTCATTGCTGGGGGGAGGGGAGGGAGGGGCATCTTCCCTGCTGGGTGGTGGTTCCTCCCCACCCTGCCCCCCTGGCTCCGAGCTGAGCCCCAGATTCTTGGTCCCAGGACACTGGCTCATGGAGGCCTCTGGGGAGGACAGATTCGGGTCCCTCAGGGAAGCAAGTGGCCTGGGTGAGTCGCTGTGTCACTCTGGGGATCTGTGCTACTTGCAAGGAGCTGGCTTCACCTGGGCACGAAGGAGGCCCCGCCCTTGGGCTTACAGCCTCAGCGGCCGGGGGCTCAGACCCGCCTTTTGGACCAGATGATGGTGCTATTTCCAGACCGATGCTGGCTCATCACCACGGGCTGTTAGGAAAACACCTTCGGTTCATAAAACACGGGAACGGCCTCTGAGCGCCGGGGCTGAGTCATTTCAGTGAGCGAGCCTTCCGCTGGGGCAGCAATTTCGGTCAGGCCTGGGTGGGGCGCGGGGGGAACCTGTGTTTATCCTGTGGACAGCCTCAGCTGGCCTGGCAGGCCCACTCAAGCCCCAGAACACTGGCTTCCTTCCTTTACGCATGGAATCAACACTGACTTGAAGCCCCTTCTGTGTTTTGAGGGTGGAGCCCTGTCATCAGGATGGCTGAGGAGGAGGGACCCCTGGGTTCTCACATCCCCAAATACCTGAGGGAGCACACAGAGGCTGAGGCACGAGGAAGATGAGGAAGAGGAGGGAAGGGAGGACCTCCGCTGGGATGGAAGTCAAGTTCAGCCTAGGTCCTGCCCCGCCCAACCACCCGGGAGCCTTGGCCTCAAGCACTGTCCATCCACCTTAGCCCTGGCCAGAGGTGACCCTCTGATTGGGGCTCAGCATGACTGTGGGCTGGAAGGGAAGGAGGGAGAAGGGCAGGATCGAAAAAAGAGAGTCTTTATTCAGCGCCTACTTCATGCCAAGCCCTCGGCTAGCTTGTTCTTGGGGCCTGGCGCCTGGTCCAAGAACTTGGGCCGCTTGCCGGCTCTCAGGCCTCGGGCCAAGGACTTCACCTCCAAAGGGCTCTATCCTCCTCTGCCTCATCTTCCTCCTTTGGCCTCAGGGTGGTGGCGAGGGTCAAGCGGGAGGAGGCCGTCAGTAAATGGTACCTTGTGCCCTCATGAGTAACGACGACGCGGCTAACATTTATTGAGTACACACCGTACCAGGCTCTGTGCTAAGCGTTCCCCTCACAGTAACTCACTGAACCCTCCCAGCAGCATTGAGGCGAGTTGTCTCTCCGGCTCCACGTTACAGACGGAGACAGCGGGTTGTGGAGACATTAAGGAACGTATCCAAGGCCGCAGGAGGGCTGACACTGCTCACGGCATCCTGACCCAGGCACTCATAGTGCATGTTTTAAGTCAATCGGGCAGGTTGGATGGAATTGCTGTTTCTCAATGTACATTCTCCAGAACCTTCATCTTTGTTCCAATTAAAAAAAAAAAAAAAAGCCCCACCATCAGATAAGCTTAGAAAATGCTGGAACATTGCATTTTCCTTCTGAGAGATTCATAGGTCACTTTGATACACTAAAGCAGTGGTTCTCAACCTTCCTAATGCCGCGACCCTTTAATACAGTTCCTCATGTTGTGGTGACCCCCAATTTCATTGTTAAAAATTGAACACAATGAAAGCATAGTGATTAATCACAAAAACAATATGTAATTATAGATGTGTTTTCCGATGGTCTTAGGCGACCCCTGTGAAAGGGTCGTTCGACCCCCAAAGGGGTCGCGACCCACAGGTTGAGAACCGTTGCACTAAAGGCTCCTGAAGTGCTGCGGTTCCAAGGAAAAAAGCAAACATGTGTGGGTCTGACCCAGCATTTCCAAGCTCCTTGGCTCTTGGAACCCTCTTTCTGAGGAGCCCTTATTACATTCAAGCCTGAAACCTCCACACATTCATGAGGCACTACTGACCTTCAACTGCTGCCTCCCAGCTCTTTCACTGCCTTTGGCGGCACACCATGACCACCCCAGTTTCAGGACTCCATATTGTTCCTTCGTTCTCTAACTCAGTCAACAAATGTTCTTCTGAGCCCTGCCGGATAAGAGCGTTGTCCCAATACCGCCAAGGTTGTGGGTTCCATCCCTGG